>NC_081410.1:509440441-509570441 GCF_030272615.1 Cryptomeria japonica
GAGTGATGCGATGACCTAGTATGAGGCTAGGATTTATAAACTTCATTGTAGATGGGTGATATTCATAAGAATGTACTAATAAAACATAGTGCTATGATAGACCATATACAAGAGATTATTTTAAAATCCATGATATTTGGGTGTGTGTAATTCTTAGTAATAAATATATAATTTACATTATGATGTTCATCTTTATGAAATAATTTAAGGGTTTATGTTCTTTAATATGCAAACTAGACACATACTTTGAATGTTTCGGAGTAAGATTTCATACATAGAAAATAACAGAAATTGAGCTGCTTGAGACTATTATAAAATTTGAATTCTAAACATAATGGTCGAAATCCCTCTTATGAAAATGAGCTGAGTCATTTTCACTTTTGCAAGTTTTATTTGAGAGTGAAAATAATAATTTGACAGATGTAATTTTTTCTAATGAAAGGTTAAGATACATTTATAATAATCAATAAGAAAATCAAGGCTAGTTAGAGCATTGCATCAATCTAGATCATGTGCTAAAAATGTAAACACAAAACATCTACATAAAATAATGTAAAATATTTTTTTTCAAAAGTATAGGATATATAAGGTTTTAATCTTACAGTATGATATAAAGACCTTGGTGGGTAACAAACTATAAAACATCTTTATTTTTCCTTAAACTTATGATTTCTAAAAAGAAAATTTGACATTTGATAAAATATTTGGTAAGAAATTACACATTTTTAAAAATAATAACTTATAATTTTAACCTTGATCAAACTTAAAGTAATAAATACTTATAGATAAGTTTTATGAAAAAATTATATACTTTTAAATTTGAAAATTATCTATTTAAAATTTGAGTTGTATTTGATATTCAAAAAAAATTACAACACATATGTAATATATGTAGACATCCAAAATTAATTAATTATTTATTTAATTATTTTTATCCTTTCTACGTAACTAATTGATTTAATTATGTTACCTTTATTCCTCTCAAAATTAATTAAATTTAATTTAATTAATCCTATCACTATAGTCCAAATAATTGATAAATTAATTATTCTCCATTCTTCTAAGGTCCTTAAATTAATTAATTCTTCTAGATCCCCTTTTAGTTAATTAATGACAATTAATTAACTTAGTCATGTGATTCCAACAAATCAGCTTCTCTAATTCTTCATTAGCCTAATTAATTCTTCTAAAAGCCCACTTAACATTATTTCTTAATTTTTAATTCCTCTACTCATTCTCTCTCCTCTTGTCAAATCCTCCTACAAATCCCACTTGTCTCCTAATCTCTCATTAACCTACCTAATCACCTCCTTAATCATTTTCTAGTGGCTAATCCTCATGATTAGCCACCAAGTCAACCAAGAGCCATAAATGGCTAAGTCCACTTGTCCCCTCCTCAACTTTCAACCTTAAATGCACCTAATTGGGTCATTTCAAGCAATTCAAAATCTCACACTCTTCCATGCCTCTCATCTTCCCAAGGAATTTTAAACTCCTTTTCCCATCTCCTTTTCCCATGCACTTCATTATTTGAGAATTTTTAATTCTCTTGTTAATCCCCCAATGAATTTTTAATTCCTTCTTGTCTTCCCAATGTAATTGGGATATCTTCCCCATGTACATTGTGGAGTGTGGAGACAAGAAATTCCTTTATTGTAAATATCTTGGTCTCCACACCATGTCCTCTTAATCCATGTGTTCCATCTCCTCAATCTCCACCCTTGATTCATCTTCAATCTTGGCTATCCATTCCTCCCTCTTCCAATCTATAAATGGAAGTCTCCTCTCCTTCATTTTCCATCTCCAATTTGTGCAATCTTATGCTATCCACATAGCCTTAGCAATCCATCAAGAGAATCACCACTATAGTCAAATATCCACTTAGCATCCATGGCATCCACATCCATCATTTGAGTATTCACTATCCCCTCCATCCCTCTTTGTTGTACAATCTTGGAGAGAAATCCACATCAATTAAGAAGGGAAAATCCAAACAAGTGGAGCACAAGGGCACATCTTCACTTCATCAAGACCAATCCGAAGGAGAAGGTAAAAATACCAATGTAGAAATGGTTTTTTTTTTATGTTTTGAATGCTTTATTTGAATATAACCATTGATTCTTTCTTTGTTGTTTTTCCCCTCTTCAATATAATCTTTATTCTTCTAGTTTATTATAATAAGAGATATTATGCATAAACATCAAGGATTTTCATATTACTAATGTGTATATGGAAGCTAAAATATGATGAATATATATTCAAAAACTATTTGCAAAAAGAAATTGTATTATATTATTGTAAAATATTTACTAGACTTTTCAAAATAAAGAGAAAAAAATAGCATATTAAATACTGATTTTTTAAAATTAAAATTAAAATGTATATACAAAACTAAAATATCTCTTCATATAAAACAAAGAAAATAAAATTTAAAAAATGCTTATTTGATGGGTATGTCTTGCACACTATTATATCCATCTCTAGGAGACTAGTCTTGCCTTATCTTGCATCATTGACACCCTAACTTGATATCCAAAATAAGTCCAAGACAAGGTTGAGAATCATTGGGTCGGTTATCAAAAAAATAAAATAAATATTCTAAAATAAAACAAATATTAAGTAAATAAAATACCTCTTCAAATAACTTCATAATAAACAATTCAATTAAAATAAATTATTTTTGACATAAAATAATTCAAAAATCATACAATATAGGAGGAGAAGGCATCCAGCACGGAGGACATTAACCCTTGCGATTTGCTTGTGGAAAACGAGATTCACTTTCTTGGCAAATTTATTTCAAAGAGCATATTGAAATGGATTGAGTTTGAAGTGGCTGGATATAGTCCCATACAATCACTTTTGATTTTTTTTATGGAAAAACAGACAAATCGAGGGTGAATTCAGATGTGAAAATAGAATGATGAAATGGACAGAAATATTACCGTCAACAGTGCAAAATGGGCAGAGTTTGAGGCAGAGATATTAGTGTGTGAAATATGATGAAAGTTGTGCAGATTAAAATCAGTAGTTTGGTGTTGAAAGGACCTGTGAAAGTAAACCCCTATTTTTGTATGTGGAGAAAGTTATAGCCATCTGAACAAATGCTAGCGATCTCAGGGAACGGTAGAAATTTTACAAAATATGATTTGATTCGGAGATGGGGTCTGCAAATTCGGCGATTGCAAATCTGACATCTGTGAACCTCGGGGCCTACAAGTGCTAAGTTTGGTTGTCTGTAAGTTGATCAAGGCAACTGTGGTGATGTGGACACCGCGACATCTTTGTGGAGGGGTTAATTCTCCTCCACCCAGTTTGAAACCCCTCTCCACTGCTATTTCCTTCTGTTTGCATATTTAATTCTGCACTTCATTTAATTTGCAACTCCCCCCACCTACCTGGTTGCTCGTGTGGATTAATCTTTGGCTCCCTATGGAGTCAGAATCGGATGGTGGTGCAATTAATGACCCTAAATCCGCAGACCAATCTAAATCTCCGCCAAAGAAATCTTTCGCTGAAACCATCTCCCTGCCTGCAAATGGAGTGAACCCTAACACGCGATTTTCTAAGGCTCCTGGCAAAGAAAGATCCGGTGAAGTAGGTAAGTGCCCTAGCACTATCTTGGGCTCCTTCTGCATTTCGCCCAATTTGGAAATATTGAATGAAATTGCCTCAAAAAAGACTAGGTTAAGTAATACGACCATTTTCTTCTCATGTGTTGATGTCGAGAAATGCCCACCTAGGAAAGTTTTAGACGACTGGTTTCATAACCTCTGGAATTTAAAATTAGGTCTTAAAATATCTTTTTGTAGACAAATTCAAAAGGGTCTCTACCTTATTTTCTTTAATTCTCACGAGGCTCAAAGGGAGGCACTAAAGCATCAATACTGGACAATTGGAAATACTTCCTTCTATGCCCTAGCTTGGTCTCCAGAGGCGGTCTGTGATGAGGTTCTCGCACTGTCCTCCCTAAGGTGGGTCATCCTCAAGGATGTACCCCCCTTCTTTTGGTGTTTTCTTCCACAGTTAATGGAACCCTTTGGAAAAATGATCTGTATTGATGAAACGGCCCGCCTTGTCCCTGACCTAGATGCCAGAATGCTTGTATTGATCAAGCCAGGGATTGATATCCCACCATCTTTAACCCTAAACGTCAATGAAGAAACCTTTGTCTGCCCTATTGAAATGCTTGGTGGATTAAATGAATGCTTTCTCTACAAAAAAGAAGGGCATCTTCAAAAAAATTGCCCAATCATTAATTGCAAGAATCATAAACCCAGCAGTAACTCATCTGATGCCCCCACGAACCCTAGATCCAAGATTTCTCAACACTCATCCACTCCGCTCCCTGTTAATGAAGAAGTCGCTATTCCCACCACCAATTCTTCATAATTAAAACCCATGCACATTGATCACTCATCCCTTGTCTCTGATCACCTCGGTTCGGCCTCTGACCCACCAATTGGTCCTCCAGAATCGCCCTCTGACTATTTTCAGTTGGTCACTTCAAGAAAGTGTAGGAGGAAAAGTAGAAACTAGAATGCCCCTAATCAAAGCCTTCCTTCTATCCCATCTATCAGCCAAACAACGGGCATCTGTGATTGCCCCCTCCCTTCAAATATTAGCTCACCCGCTCCCGCTCGAACCTCGACAAACTCTGTGGTAAAGAAAATGGTTAAGAAACTTGAGAACCCTAGTCGGAGTGTTGATGTTGCTAGCACCAGTGATAACCCTACAAGTGCGATGATCAGATCTGAAACCCCCAAGAATTCAGACTCCTCATTACCTGTAGGGCTTACCCCTAAAGTTAACATCACCAACCCTTCGATAGTCTCTATGCTCAAAGAGTTAAAAGATAATCATGTTACTGAAGTAATCTACGCCAATAAGGGTCTTGAAAAAATTAGGTCTAGCACAGTGCTCCTTGGCTTTCCAAACTCCCAGATGTCTGGGTTCGACATAGGAGGAATTGCAGATACTAGAAATGAACCATCTGAAGTTAGTGAAGATGAGGACGACCTTATAAAAGGATCCTCCTTAACAAACAAAAAAGGTAGGCCTATGGGCTCCAAGAATAAAAAGAAGTCTGGAGATCCTTGCGGTCTCCCTAGTTGAACTTCCTAACCCTCCTCTCTAATGAAATACATCTCTTGGAATATAAGAGGCCTTGAGTCACTTGATAGGAAGTTTGTCATCAAAAGCTCTCTGAGCAACCACAAGAACATAGATTTCCTGATGCTACAAGAACTTAAATCCGTGGGCTTCCATCTTGACAGCTCACTTGACTTTATCTAGAGAGTTGCAATCAAAATTTGCACCAACCACCTGAAAGGAAAGGGAGGAGTTGGCCATCTTATCTCCCCCAAGTGGGCAAGTAACATAAAGGATAAAGGGATCTCCCCTTGCAATAGAGCAACCTGGGCTACCCTAGATATTAGGGGCTCCAGCTTTGGCATTTTCTCTATCTACACACCTAATGACTACAAGGAAAGAGTGTTCCTTTGGATCTAGCTGACTTCCCTCCCAAGTATCCCCTGCATAGTGGCTAGTGACTTCAATATGATTGAGCATCAAGATGACAAGGCTGGGGGACTTCCTTTTGAATGAAAAAATGCAAAAAAACCCCACTGGGACAAACTTAAATAAAAACTCCAATTATTTGACCCCCTCGAGGGCACTAAAACTGTTGCTTCTAACCTATGGTACACTTGGTACAATTTTCAACAGGGCTTCAATCGTATTTACTCTAGACTGGACATATTTTATGCTAACAATGACTTCTTCTCCTTCTCCCCTAACCACTTGGGGAGTGCAGTTGTTGTCCTGCCAGTTACCCTTTCTGACCATTTCCCTATCCTTACATTCATTAACACTAGAAACGCTATCCCCATCAGCAGCCCCTATAGCAAGAAATTTATTCTCAACACCTTCCTCCTCAAAGACCAAGATGTTCTAGGTGCCCTTAAGGTGGTCAGGTTCTTTAACCTTCAGCCTCAGCCTCCCCAATCCTGCACTCTCAGGTGGACAAGGAATGTCTCCTCCTGGCAGAAAGTACTCCAAACCATTGGCCAAAAGAAAGCCAAGGACTCTAGAGCCATAGAAAAAACTCTCACCCTTCGCCTCCAATCCCTAGAGTAGGATATTCAGACTAACCCCTCCTCCCCCATCTTGACCAAGCATGTCTCTAAAGCCAGAGATATCCTCAGAAAGCACCAGCAGCTTGAAATCAGGGGAGCCTTCATTAGAGCCCGCAACCACCGGCTCCAATTCGGAGATAAAGGCTCCAAAATCTTCTTTAACCTCCTTAAGTAGAAACAAAATAGGAAAAAAATTGATAGAATAACTGTAGACAACAAGGAACTCTTGGATCTCAATGATATCAAAGAGGCCTTTGAAATGTTCTATAGAACTCTCTTTACCTTAGAAGATAATGAGGCCTCAAAAGAGGCTCGACACAAATGTAGTACCATCATCCCTAAAAGGATCTCTGATGGTGATGCTCTCCTCCTCAAAGCCAGGATCTCTATACAAGAAATTGCCAATGCCATTAAAGCCCTCAAGGATAATAAGGCCCCAGGCCCCGATGGTCTCCCTGCGGAGTTCTACAAAGCCAATCTTGATTGGGTCACGCATGACCTCTATGACATATACAATGAAGCTCTTGACAATGGCACTCTAGGGGAATTCATAAATAAAGGTATTGTTAAACTCATCCCTAAAGATGGAGACAAAGTGCTCATTAAGAACTGGAGGCCAATCACCCTCCTCAACGTCTCCTATAAAATCCTTGCCAAAGCCTTAGCTACCCGCCTTGAAAAGATTCTTCCAAAATTCATTTTCTCTACGCAAACTGGATTCATTAAAGGTAGGTACATATTAGAAAACCTTGTCACTAGCTGGGAATCCATGGAATGGGCTAGAACCTCTAACCAAGACGCTGCCATGTTCCTTCTAGACTTTGAGAAAGCCTATGACAGAGTCAAGTGGGATTTCATCCTCATGATGCTTTGAGCTTTTGGCTTCCCTAACAAGTTTTGTGACTATGCCTAAATTCTCCTCAAAGATGCTTCCGTCATGATTGAAGTTAATGGAACCCTATCCCAGCCTATTCCTCTCTCTAGATCTATAAGGTAGGGCTGCCCTCTTGCCCCTACTCTGTTTGTTATTGCCTCAGATGCCCTCTTCTATCTCCTTAGAGATGATACTCTATCTCCTAGAGTCCATGGCATCACGCTGCCAGATAACTCTGAATTGTTGAATATCCAATTTGCTGATGATACCTCTCTTTTCCTGAAGCTCTCCAGGCAAAACGTAGATTCCCTCAACCTAAAAATTGACACCTTCAGTAAAGCCTTTGGAGCCAGGATCTCCAGCTCCAAATCTATTTTACTTCGCTGGAAGGATGAACCTCCAGACTGGCTACAACAAGATGGGTACTCATGGGGAGGACCCAGCATGATTGTCAAATATCTCGGTATCCCCTTCTCTATCTCCTCCTCTCTTCGGGACATGTGGACCTGGGTTAAGGGGAAAATTGATAAGAATCTCAACAAGTGGGACAATAGGATCCTCTCCCTAGCAGGTAGGGTTCAAGTATGTCAAAAAATCTTATCCTCATACAATATCTACTACTCTTTAGTTTCGATGTTCAACAACTATCAAATTTATGAAATTCAAAAGGCTATCAGGTGCTTTCTCTAGTCTAATGGTAAGGGAAAAAAAAAGGCCCATGCGGTAAAATGGCCCTGGTGCCACTTAGATAAAAAAACTTGGAGGTTTGGGCCTTAAGGATCTTAAGTTGCAAGGAATCTCCCTTGCCGCCAAATGGATATTTCATGCACTAGATGGGCAAGAACCTTGGAAGATTCTTATCAGAAACAACATTCAAAATGGATTCCCAAAGGCTGCCAAAATCATGGAAAGCCCTCCCACTCAGTGATCTACTTGCTGGAAGTTTCTCGGTGTCTGTCCAAGGCACTTGGGTCTTTAAGTCCATCTGGACAGCCTAGGAACATGTGCATAGACTTATCTGCAACTCTACCATTGACTGTGACAATACTATACATGGTGAAAGGTCAATTTGGTGGAACCTCCACCACAACTCTAAGCCACTGGCATTAACCCAAGGCTATTATGCTAGATTCTGGCATAATAAGGGGATCAAGTATCTTATGGATATCCTAGAAAACAACCTCATCACTTGGGAGGAACTTAGTAGTAAATTTAATCTCCCTACTTCGCATAAGAGGACCTACAATATGATTAGGAATTCCTGTAACACCCTCAATCTCCCTAAGAACACTCATGTCGACACCCATAGGTACCTCTCATTCCTTTGGAAGGATGGTTCCCCCCTCCCTAAAACTAAATCGAAAGCTATCTACAACCTACTTAACCAGGACACCTCTGTGATCGACCATGTCAACACCCTATGGAATGTCCACCTCAACCCTACCGCCTAGTATAAAACCTTTGAGAACCTTTGGAAATCTCCCACCCCCCCTAAGATCAAGTGTTTCAAATGGCAGCTGTTACTAGATAGATTGCCTATTAGGAATAATCTAGCTGCATATGATCTCTGTTCTATATGCAATAAACCTAAATCTACTCGACACATCTTCCTTGACTGCCCTTTTGCTAGGGAGATCTGGTTAATGTTTGGAATATCCATTACTGAGCATGTCTTTACTTATGATATAGTTACTGGTTTCGTCCATAATCTTAAAAAGGATGCTAACTTAATTTGGCAAATTTTGTCCTCTTTTATCCTTTGGTTTATTTGGAAACTCAGAAATGAGGAGAAGTTCCAAGGTAATCCTAGGGAACTTACTGGTTTTCTTAAAAAACCAACACATTATAAAATTGTTGTACAGGTTTGCTTCCTGATGAATGTTGAACGAAACAAACTCTTACGGTTCCTCAAAGAAGGTCGAGCCACCATGTTTATATACGAGATGCAAGATGGTTATGAATGGGCAAGGATCACAGAAAATCAAACTGCCTTCGAGAGTGCAGTTAAGAAACTGATTAAAGAACTCCAAGATACCAGAGCTCCGCCCTTCAACAAGGTTGACATGTGCATACAAATCATGGAAAGGAAGAAGGTGGTCTGGATGGAAGGACCACAGGGGTGGACCACATGGCTGGAAGACCACGATGAAATCCTCCTCTAGTTCCTTATGGCAGCAAGTACAACTTTATTTTGGAGCTTTCTTTTAGTACATTGTATATGACACTCGTCTAGTTCTTTTTGGTTTAACTATTGAGGCCCTGCCTCCCCTGAACTCATCTGTATAAACATCTTTTTTGGTCTCTCGATTTATAATATAAAAAATCATACAATATTTTTAGATAAATAAATTTAAGATACCTATATTATTTTATATAGATAACCTTAATGGATTGCTCATATAAAGTATTTTACATCAATATATTCGATACCTATACTATTTTATATAGATAACCTTAAGATATTGCTCATATAAAGTATTTTACATCAATATAATCTTAAATAAATACTTACAATAAAATATTGATAAACATTAGACACAATATAATCATTCAATTAGAAAAGAAAACATTTGAATTAAAAAGAGATTAATTATATTCAAAATTAAGCTTTAAATCATCCTTATACTTTAAAAATTCTTTACTATTCATATTTATTTACCTTCCTTTATCTTATACAATTTTCTTCTAACCAATTTCGAAAAAGTATAAATAAAAGCCTTAAAACCATTTTGACTTTCAAAATTTTACTCAAATTTTATAACTACTTTAACTATGCTTAACTATTCATATCTATTTACATTCCTTTACCTTCTACAATTTTCTTTAAACCAATTTCTAAGAAGTATAAATTGTAAAAAGAGACGCCTTAAAACCTTTTTGACTTTCAAAATTTTACTCACAATTTATAATAATTTAAGAACCATATCAAAGGATAAATTTGACCATTAAAAGTTTAACATGGATTTTTAATCTTTTGACGTATAAATGTTTATCATGGATTTTTAATAAGAGCCCTGAACATCTTTTAACATTTGACCAAAGGTTGTAAGATTGAAATTAAATATATTAATCAAACATAAACTATAAACTATTAAAGTCAAAAGTATCCTTTCTGACCATTAACATATTTTAATTGAAAGATAAATATTATATTTTACAGGGGCCCAAATCATCCCCAACTCCAATATAAAGCGAAGGTCCAGAACTGTTGTAGCATCTCTTTAAACTTGTGTAAAGCATTGTCTGCCAATAAAGTCTAAATTATTGAATGGTCGGTATGCGGGACAGAAGACTTTCAACATAAATCGTTTTCATTTAGTTCAGCGCTATCGCCGTTTGTCTGGTCATTATTTGCGCCTATTTCCAGAATTCCCCTTTTCCATTTACACGTAAGCTCCTGCAAATTGTAGGACGGCCGCCCATAATTCCTGTGTCTCATCAAGAAGCCACTTGTCTTCCGTCCATACGCGAAACTTGGTTTCCATTTATAATCAAATGTGACGACTCCATTACGCAACACACAACTGATAGGCGGCTATTTAAATATTTGTAACGAGATTTCAGAGCTTCAGAAACTCCAACACGCGTACAACTTGGCTTCGAAGGATTGTACAGTTGTTGTCCCGAATTCGGACAGTTGTTCACCCAGAAGTCTAATTTAACCAGGTGATTGAGCACCTGGACTGTATTCTGTTAGTTTTTATACAAGCTTTTCTTTTGTTCTGTCAATTGAGAAATGGAACCAAAGAATATGAAGAAAATGCTTTCGAGTTTTCTGAAATCCGAGCCGAGCCTGCGGTTCCCCGACAATTGTTCTTCGTCGGAGGAAAGTTTTGTGATGAAGAGAGAGCCGGCGAGCTCTGGTTTTCTTCTCGGGTCTCCGGGAAAGTTTGCTCCGGTTTCACCATACGCAATGTCGCCGTGGAACAACGGGTCTCCGTCGCCGGGAGCTCTGTCTCCATGGCAGTCGCCGGTTGTAGGTCCTTTGTTGGATGGGCGGTCATATGGATGCATTGGCACCATGGTCAGACAAGACGGCCATGTTTATGCGCTTGCGATTTCGTCTGGCGGCGGCCTTCTCTACACGGGGTCCGAGAGCCAAAACATTCGTGTATGGAAGCAGCCGAATCTGTCCGAGAAAGGATGCTTGAGATCCGGAACAGGGTCCGTGAAGGCTATTGTGACAGTCGGCGACAGAGTTTTCAGTGCGCACAGCGACCACAAGATTCGTATATGGAGAAAGGGGAAAAGAATGGGGACGCTACCGACGGTGAAGGATCAGCTTCAGAATTCTGTTGATCCCAGAAATTTCGTTCATGTTCGTCGGCATCATAAGGCTCTGTGGATCAAGCACGTTGATGTGATTTCTTCCCTGGCTGTGAACGAGGAACAGGGTGTGTTGTATTCGGGATCGTGGGATAAGACTGTTAAAGTATGGAGGATGTCCGATTGGAAATGTGTGGAGTCGATTCAGGCTCACCACGATGCTGTCAATTGTCTGGCCGTCGGACCTGGTGAGTTGCTCTTCACCGGTTCCGCCGACTGTACGGTTAAGGTATGGAGAAGGTTTAAGGGCAAGCATGTTCTAATCCAGACTCTGGATCTTCAGCACTGTGCTGTAAATGGGGTCGCCGTGAGTCCCGATGGAGGGATTCTGTATGCCGGTTCGGCTGATGGGATTGTCAATTACTGGGTTAAAGAGAAGACTTCGAGCTTTTTTCGGGACGGGGGATTTATTCGGGGGCACAGGTTTGCTGTTCTGTGCGTTACAACGGTTTCGAATCTTGTGTTCAGTGGTTCGGCGGATAAGACTTTACGGGTGTGGAGAAGGGATGCCGGTGATTTTCATACCTGTTTGGCAGTGCTGGAGGGCCATGGCGGACCCGTCAAATCCATCGCAGCTACCATGGATGTTTTGAATGGTTCTGCTTGTGTTTATAGCGGAAGTATGGACCGTTCGGTGAAAGTGTGGAGGATTCAGTGTGACAATGCGGGTCCTCAGATAAATCCCGTGCTGTCGCCCGCCTGGGTCCAACAGAAGTTGGGACACTAGGAGCCTCTCGTAATTGAAGGGTTCCTTCAGCATTTGTGATAAAAAGGGCTCCTGCAAATCATGCCATGAAAATGAAAGAAATGGACTATGGAAAAAGAGATGCTGTTGGTATTGGGGATTTCGGCCATTGAATGCCAGGTTGAGGAGAACGTATTTTGTCGACATCTGAAAGGCACACCGGCGGACCAATCAGGAGCAAGTGAATAATTGTTTGTTGGTATGAATTTTCGTTATCTGATAGCTGTACCTTCAGGAAAACGCCACCGAAAAGCGTAAATGCTACAGACAGAGAGGACAGGGTTAGATTCTCGGTGAATTTGATGGAGTGGATTGATGGTTTTGTTCAAATATAGACTTTTTTTAACTTCATTGATTTATTTGAAAGAAACTTCTCGTATAAATGAATTCTTTTGTATACTCAATTACTTCAAACCAAAGATATTGGTATTATGTATATAATTGAGTTGTATCCATAGAAACCTCCACCTGTATCGCCAAGCCATGAGGGAAGATATCTGGACAAAAAACTTGTAGAGTTTTAGCCATGAATAATTGGCTGCAAAAAAAACATTCAATATCCTTTATAAAACCACTTGTAAAAGAAGGGGAGATGTATTGGATCGCTATCGACTTGTTGAAATGTCTGTTTGGCGACCAACTTCGATATACATACTGCTTATAGTCAAAAAGTTTGAGAATATACAATGTGTTTGGTTTCTTGCAATATTAAAGATTCATGTACATATTAGAAAGGAATTGTATACATACCTCTTTTCACATAGGATTGGTGTCATAGAAGCACTTGAATGCATGAAGTCATCGATTTTTTTTATTGACTCACGAGCGGTTAGGCGAAAGGGATGTGTTTATGAAAGATAATGTGTGATTTTTCTTAAGCTTTTAAATATATTTGGTTGAAATTATTTTGGCTAAGAATTCATGATTGATGAATATCTATTTTATCAATGTTTTTGATTAGGGAAAAAGTGGGTTTTATAGGGACCTAAAACTACAGAGATATAGTCTAACATAAAATAAACAATTTAAGTTCATCACCACGAAAAAGTCGTTAAATAGATAAAAGGACAACATACCAAACAAAAAGATAGTAGAAACTAAAACCAAATAAACATTAATCTAAAGACTTTAAAGTCTCAACTATCTCATTTTCCAGAGTGTTCATCTCTTGGGCCGCATTTTTTAGGTCCTGGAACTCTTGATTGGAGGACTCTTCCTTTCTCTTCAGGTTGGCTTTGGTTCTCTTGGAGGGACAGGACTCCTATTTCTGACCTTTTTCTTTGTCTGCATCGAGGTCCATAGTCAGGGAACCCTACTGGGACTTTTTCTATTCATCCACCATCGTGTTTATAGTGGCCGTAGAATTCTTGACAATCTTGTGGCTTTGTTTCATTATAGCATTCATAGTTTCCCTAAGTTTGCTCACTTCCCTTTCAAGCTGCATGATTTTCTTCTCATTTTCTTTTTTCATCTATTCCATAAGTTCCACTATTGTTTGTAGACACTCTGCCATGGATAGCTTCTCTTCCTCGGTCAAAACTGCCCCTACAACCTTCTAAGGCTGCTCTTTTTCAACCAACTCATCTAGTTTGCTAGCAAGTGCCATGTTCTTTAAGTTAATGTCTTTGATTTCATGAAATACCCATTTAAAAACCCTAAAGAGTTCCACTGCGTCATTCCTAGCAATAGCCAAAACATCATCTAGAGATTCCCTATCCAATTTAAAGTAATGGTCATCGAGTTTGAGGTCTTTGGGAAATCTTGGCATGTTCTCTCTATCAATGGTAGGGTGAGAAGATTAGGATCCTTCAGAGGAACTAGAGGTATCAAAGGAGTCACTTGACGAGTCCTCGAAGTAAGATACTAGCTTATTCTTAGGAAGGGCCTTCATTTTCTTTTTAGCTTTGGGTTGGGTTTTCACAAAGAGCTCTTGTTTGCTGAAAGGCCTTCTCAAAGGGGATTTTTTAAGTACCTTTTTAGGGGGGGAGGGGAGGGGGGGCGAGTAATTTCCTCTTCCCAGTTAGAATCATCATCATAATTACCCTTAGACACACTAGTTTCAGTGTCATACTCTTCCAAGTCTAGGGGCAAAATTGGGTTAGATGGGTAGGCAAACTAGCAAAGTGCTCATGAATGAGTTGAATAAGACCAACATGCAATACAGGGAAATTCCTAGGACTTTTACGATGTTCCAGGATACAATTTTTAAGAGAACACAACAGATAGTAGGGGAAAGAAACCTTGACCTTGTACTGGAACTATTGGTTGAGGAGAACGAAATGGTAGTCATAGACTCTAGTGAATCTACCATCCATTGTAATGTATTCCATCAGCACTCTTAGTACCTCCTTCCAGAGCTTTTTTATTCTGCTAGCCTTAAAATAACTGTTCAAAACCTTAACTAGTGCTTCCCTTTCCTCCTTGATTTTTGGAAATTTAATGACTGCTTCATCAAAGATTTTCTTGTCATGAAAGAATTTCATTCCTTCTATAGAAAGGCCATTTACTTCCCTAATAAGATCGGCATTGATTATCTATTTCATCAATGTTATTAACATTATGATATTTATTTTGATCTTATGGTATCAAGGTCTTGTACTCAATAAGATTTCATTTCTAATGGGTTTATTTAGAACCATTCTATTTAACTAATAGAGCATGAACATATTGACAAAATTTGTCATTTTGAAATTATTGTTGGTGTAAATAATTATTCATCTTGAATATTATTACACCTTACTTAAGTTTACTTAGGAAATGAATTTCATAGTAGTTTGGGTATGAGACACTTGGGTGTTTGTGCCACATTGGGATAGTGTGTGTAGGAGAATTTCCACCTTTTATGGTGTGATCTTGTTGTTACACTCCACATTCAGTGGGTGATCCACCTCATGTGGACTATTATATTATTTCTCCTACCTACCCACGCCTATTTCCTACCTACCCTTGTTTCTTAATGAGCTGCGTGTCATGTTTGTGTTCTCACATATCCCTAGCCTTGCCTATATAAGAAGGTTCATCTACATTATTTGTATAGACAATCACGGGCAATCAATCTATATCTTGTAATGATCCAGTTGATCATATTTTGCATCTTGATAGAATACAGCTTATTCCTATCATATATTTTGTCTCTCTTATTTGTGCTTTCCATTGCCTCTTGATCTTGGCAAAATATCACATGGTATCAGAGCCATTAGAGTGTCATTGGTTTGCCAATTGAGAGAAATTTGATGTTATTTGGGGTTTGCATTTTGGAGCTTTCTATTGCAGGTTATTATTTAAACTTGATGGGTCAAATATGAGGTCACCATTGGATTGAGAAGGTCCAAGAAAGTCATCTCTTCGAGGAAGCAAAGTCATCTCTCCAACACCACAAAAGCATAATCCCTCATAGGGAGAGAATTAAAAAAATAGAGGATACGAGCATAATAAACCCTAACCAAAGATAAATGACAAGAAGAACAAAGGGTTTTCTCATCCCCAAAACAACAGATCCCCACCCTCGAAACCCATAGAAAAAAACTGTGAAACTGCCCACAAAAGAGGAAGAGGACGGGATCACCCCCATCACCAAGAAAATCCATAGGACAAAAGACCACATGTCGCTCACCCATCAACACCCAAAAGGAAAAGATGTGATAGTGCCCAATGTTGAAGAGAAGAATAGGTCCTCCGCAGGAAATGCCACAACCATATACACAACCAACTACAAAGGCCAAAGAGGGTGAGAAGAAGCTATGGACCCAAAGCCAGAACAATCCATGAATGGCCCAACCAATAACCCAAGGAATGTAGAAACAAACCGAATCCACCCACCATCTCCACTAGTGATAGAAACTTCATCGCTGAGATCAAGGAAACATTTACAACCCCCTCAAAAATAAAACACAAAAGCAAAAACACCACCACAGGGCATGGGCCAAGACCATCAAGCACATCATCAACACAACCACCACAACCCTTGCACACCCAACCAAACACACCAAGCACATCATACAGGGCATAAGGAATAAGACTGGCCAAAGAGAGGGCCACACTGAGGCTGTCTACATCTGCATCTGCTTCATCAACATTTTCATTTGATGTCACAACAGTAGAAGCTCTAGAACGCCCTCATTTTAATGTTATGACCTCGACTTCCAAGTTCAGATTCTTGGCCTCTTGTTTGTTAACCTAAATTTCTTTTGCAAATACCCTCCAACTTTCAAAGGTATTTGGCCCTATAGTCAATGTCCTTGTTAGGCCAATCTTGGTCTTTCTTAAAGATTGACTTCTCTAAAACCTAAAATTTGTATTTGGCCTAGTGAATTTGGGCCATTTACAACTTCAAAATTTCAATGTGTGTGTTGAAGCCTCTACATATTTCTTATGTTTTTCGTTGTAGCTTGATGCATAAGATACATTATGTCTAGGTGGGTTTAGAAATGGTGAGCTCCTTTGGCTCCATAAAGTCTACTTTAAGAGGGGGCAGAAGAGGGAGTTGTTTAAAGACATTAGGGTTTGGAGAATCAGAAGGCTAGGAAGAATTGGTTGCATAGCTAGAAGAATCATCACTATATTTGTGTCAGGTACATAGGAGTTGTTTGGAGGCTTAGGAAAAAACATTGAGGGTTCAAAAAATCTCACCATTTCGTCTTTAGAAGGATCAAGGATAACGTCAATCATAGTAGTTGAGGCAATGTTTGAGGCCTTGAGGGTAGTGTTCAACTTGGACCAAGGTCTGAATTAGCGAAGAGGAAGCAATGTGGAGAGTGGGGAGTTTAGGATTGCTATGTTGTGTAATAATAGAGTGGTTTGCAATTCTAGGTTTGGGGTTAACTACAGGATTGAGGGCCAACAATGGTCAAGTGTTTATGTTTATGATATTTTTTTTTTGTGTGTTTTATTTTGGTGGGATATTTTAAATGTAATAAATTTATTTATAAGTAGTATGTTCTTGTTTTTGATTTTGATAATAATTTAATCTTTTGTCCATCATCATTTAACTTATTTACATTGTATTTGTTTTAATTTCTCATTTTCTTATCATTATCTCACGCACATTCATACTTGTTTCTTGGTATTCAGTCTACCTTGAAATTATCACCTTATCCTTAAGATTTATTTTCAAGTGGTTCAAGATTAACTTGATCCAATCACAAGGCTTAGAAATAACATATTAAACTAAATAATAAAATTCAAATTTTATATGTCACATCCTCTTCTACTAGCTATTATGAGTTGGCATAACACATGTTTAGAAGCCATGTTGCCATGTCGTGGTATTTGAATTCATTATGTAATTAATTGACATGAGATTGCAAGGAGAAATGATATATTTATTTAAATATTTAATAAATCCATCTATTTTTATATGGTCATTTATTATTTTGTTTGGGTTTTACATCTATTTTTTTTGTGTTTTATCTTAATTTTATAATTGATTGATATTTTATTTTCATTTCCTATTTTTACTTCACAACATTATTTTTCCCCAAGGTTTGTGCTTCAATGTGTCACCTTTCTTTCATCTAACCTACCCAAACTTGTTGCATCTATAATGTTAAATTTGTAGATTTGATTATTGACTATTTTTTAAATTTATAATAGTCACTTTCTCACACATACTTTAGTTATCCATTATATGTAGGATTTTGACCTTTTGTGGTTAATATTTAGTCAATCCATAACCACCAGTGTATGCATTGTTCTTCATTGATATACCATTGACCATGGATTCTTACGATTCTATAGTTTGGAATTATCTCAATATATATGTTGGTTTGGTTATTACACATTCTCACAATTTATTTATCCATATCCTTTGTACCTTAATAATAGGACATCCTTATACCATATTGATGATGTTTCCTACTGTACATATATGTTATTTTTCTATATCTACCCCATATTTATTCCTATTTTAAGAGATTTTGCCTCATTTTTGTGCATAATTTGTGATGATATGCCTTGTCATGATCAGAATTTTACATCTAATCATACTTATGATAGAATTGCAACTAGTAATCTATTGCAATATGATACATTGCATTATGATATTAATTCACTTGTTTCTCACATATATTTTATTGATTCTTTATTACTTTTTTATTAAATGATGGTATTATTGCTATTAGTCAAGAGTTGTTACACGACAATTTTGATGGTTCTATTGATATATAGTCACATATGAAGTCATATACGTGTAGGTGCACGTGTGCGTGTACATGAACATGTATGTGTATGTGTATGTGTATGTGTATGTGTATGTGTATGTGTATGTGTATGTGTATGTGTATGTGTATGTGTATGTGTATGTGTATGTGTATGTGTATGTGTATGTTTATGTGTATGTGTATGTGTATGTGTACATGTGCATGTGCATGTATATGTATATGTCCCTCCATGCTTTTTCATGGACTTTCATAGATTACTTCACTATTTTCAAAAGAACATGTTTTACTCAAGATTCTCATTCTTCCCCTTCTCATAGGGCTTAGTGAAATCCAAAGAGTTATGCATTACAATGGTATGCCACTTTTTCATGGAAATTTTGGTTTTGATTATTTTAATCTTTCTTATGATTTATATTTTTTTATTATGGAATACATTCTTATATACCTCCTTTGAGAAAACACATGGTTGAAAAATATGAGGATATACCTTATAATGATCACCATGCACAAACCAAACCTTTTGCCAAACTAGTAGATAACTCTAAGTTTATATCATATAAGATTAGATATTTTATACTAATCATCATACACATGTACATTCTAGATATGGATAAATATATTCACGATAGAAGATAAATATTGAACATATCTATAAGAAAAATGCAACTTATATGAAAGCAAGTAATGTGTACCAAAAGATTTATCTTGTTTACGATAAAATGTCTTATATTGAAACTCTAGATAAAATGAACTTAAGAAATTACTAGATACCACATCTAAACCACATGTTTTGGAGTATAAACCATAATCAAAACCTCTAGCACCACTCTAGTTCTAGTTTGAAACATGGATAGATCCATAATGGGCATTAGTTTTAGAGTGCACTTTTTTTTAAAGTATATTATAGATACAATTAATATGATATGAATTCATTACTCCTTTATTCCCAACTAGTAGGTTATTGCTACTTGCCATGGTTTTGGTTTTGTTCTATTTCTCTACTTTGTTGGCTTTATGTTTTCACATTCCAATGTCGCATGTGCCTAATAGAAAGATCTCAGAATAGTGTATGCCGGTTTGATTGACGGTATTGTCAATGAAAAAGAGAGGACTTCAAGCTTTATGCGTGATGAAGGATTCCTTGGAGGGCGCAGGTATAAGACTTTTAGGGTGTGGATAAGGGAGAGACGCAATTTTCATACCTGCTCGGCAGTGCTGGTAGGCCACGGCAGACCCGTCAAATCCATCGCAGCCATCATCGATGCGTTCAACGGTTTTGCTTCAATTATTGAAAACAAAGTTCTCATTCAGATTTTGATGGGTTTTGCTTCAATTATTGAAAACAAAGTTCTCATTCAGATTTTGATGGTTTACTTCAAATATAGATTTTTCAATAATTGGAAAGAAACTTCTCATACAGATGAATTCTTTCGTATGGTGAATTATTCAAAAGCAATGATTTTGAGTTGTGTCTATAAAAACTCCAACTGTTTCTCCAGGCCCTGAGAGAAGATATCTGGATCAAAAAAAAATGTAGAGGTTTTAGCCATGAATTTTGGCTACAAAAATCATTCAATAGTCTTTGAATGATTGCAACCGGCTTGTTGAAACGTCTGTTTGGCGACCAACTTCGTTACACATACTGCTTATTGTCAAAAAGTTTGAGAATATTTTCTGTGTTTGGTTTCTTGCAATATTAAAGTTTCATCCACATAATAGAAATAAATTGTATACAGACCTCTTTTCACATCGGATTGGTGCCGTAGAAGCAATGTGAATGTTTTCCAATCGTCGACAATTTTGATTGACTCAAGAGCGGTTACGCGAGGGTATTGTGTTTGTAAAAGATAATGTCTTAGTTTGCTTAAGGTTTTAGATAAAGTCTATATAATTATTTAGTTATTTGATTTGGGGTATGAATTTTAGGTTATTTTTTTTTTTTTTTTTTTTTTGGCTAAGTGCTGAGATCCATTCAATGAATGTCATTGGGGTTATGATTCTTATCTCAATTCTATCGTGTCATGATTTTGCATTCAACAAGACTTTATCTCTAGTCAGCACATTTAGAACCATTCAACTTTACTAATAGATCATGAATCTATTGACAAAATGTGTCATTTTGAAACTGTCAATTAGAAAGTATGAATGAGCTTGTGTGTTTGTGCAAGAAAATGTCATATTTTAAGACTATTAGCTAGAAACCATGGTTATAGTTATAAGAGAATTGATGTAAAATTCTTCTACTAAAGTTTTCTAATAGAGTATATATATTCAAATTTGGTTTTCTATATAGGTTTAGTGTAGCTTGTCACAGTGAACATAAACTTATTAAAAATTTCATTTTAATTCTACTAGTGTGGTATTGGTTAATGTGTAGAAAAATTCACTAAATATTCAGATTTCATTTGTAATTTAATTTTTATGTGTGGACTCAAATTTACAAATTGAAAAAATCTTGCAATTATATAATTATAATGGTGAAGTGTTTATGGTTATGAAATTTCTCATTAATTTTTGTGTTTATTTTGGTGGAATATTTATCAATGTTTATTTATCCTATTTATACAGTCTATTTGATGCATAATTTTGATACAATGCTACAAAAAGGTGTTGTGATAGAACAAACAACTTTGTAGTGTTTGGGCAAAGTGAACAACCAATCTCATGGTGTATGCACAAAGTGGAACACATAGAGGAATGCCATGGCATACTCTCTAGAATTCCTTCAGTGAGGATTTTATTTTGATTGATGAGAATCATTATGACTAGATGTGTCTTCTTTACTAGAATCTCCTTGAGGCATTATACCACAATTTTTAGTGTCATGCATGTTGATAGTGCATATGTGACACCATCAATTCACCTTTTGAGGCTTTTTTTGCTATCATTATTGATTATATGGTTTCTTTAGTGGTGGTTCCTTTCAAAACTTTTGATCACATTGTTGTCTAGAGATTATGCATTAATGTTAAATTCATCTTCAACTAACTAGATGGCTTCTTGTTGTTGGAAAAAATTTACCAAGTATTCAAATAATACCTTTTCCTTTGTGATGTTAAATGAAAGGACAAAAGTAAAAAATATGGAAGGGAGAGCTTTTCAAGTAATCAAAACCAATATCTTGTTCTCCACCTTCTCTTTGAGTACTACAAGTTCTCATAATTTTGACACTCAACATAGGAGTTCTCCTCTACTTTCTTGCCATTTTTCATATCCATTATATGAAGCTTTGACTAGAAATGGGATATACTTGTATTTGTTTTTTCCTAGTATATGATGGATAGATCATCTCAAGCCACTATTAGCATTATCTCATCTTGAACTTGTTATTCAACTTCATTAGAGATGTTGAGTGTGATCAGCTTCAAGGCATTCCCATCATCTATTTAATACTTCCTCTACTCAACAACATTATTTAGATCCTTCAATGCACTAGTAGTGACCCCCCATAGCTCTTTTAAGTGGAGAATCATGCACATCTTTATCATCTATGCAACATAGTTGGGCAGTTTTAGGAGTTGGGCATCTAAAAGGATCAACATTTTTGCTGATATGATAACACCACAAAATAAAATATTTATTTGACAAAATTATATTTAGTATTAATTTTATTTTCACACGAACACCTTTTCACAAACAAAGAGAAAATTGGAGATGAACTCTATTGGAGATTGTTGGGAGTATGCTGCAAATATGTGCTTGAGAGATATCTAAAAAATGTGTTGTCATTGATGTCAATATATTTCTCTGTCTTTGTTAGTGATGCATTGAAGTTTAGTGAGTTAGTTTGTTCAGCATAGTCAGCATATTGAAGATCCGAGTTTGCGGATTAAAGGGTTTGTAGAGGAATATTTATAGTTGATTCAGTTAAGGTTTCAAAGGTCCGTATGAAGATTTGATTGAGATATGGGTATCTGTGTTGTGGCCGGTTTTTCAGTTATTCAGTTATGATAGTGTTCAATATTTTGATATGTATTGCTCTACATTGAAATATCTTGATCTACAAATTTGGAGGAATGTTTGGAACGTTGTTGTGTATCTTCAATTCAAGTGGTTCGTGGTTTAGAGGTCTACAAGTGATTTTTCAAGGATTGCATTTAATGTTCTTGAGGTTCAAATTGGTGATGCTAATTATTCTAGTAATTCATGTTGGTGTGGATGTTGCTATGGTAATTCATGATGCTTTTGGATGTTTATGGATTGTGTTCCTTTTGTGTTGGTGGTCTGCATTAATCATTGAGCTCGTAATTGATGATTTTTTCTTATGCATTAGTGTTCTACATGTTTTTGGGTGACCGGATGCTTGTAGCATGTTGTGGATGTTCAATGCAAAACTTTTGGAGCTACAACATGTTTGAGGTGATGATTTAGGCCCATGCTATGTCTTAGTCGGCATTGTTTTGGTCTGCATGTGATAATTTGTATCTGATCAACAAGTATATCATTGCAACTATTTTATGTGTGTTGAGCTGACCTTATTGATTTTTCCAAGGTTGATGTTATGTATAAGTAAATGTAATAATCTTGTGTGAGGCTTGTATGAGAAGAAGAATGGAGGCAGAGTGTGCAAATAATGTATTGATCTTTCAGAAGCAGACGAGAAGAGTGTGAAGAAGAGAAAGTTGTTATGTGCTTAACTGGAGCTATAACTAGGCATTAAGGAGATGTTACTTTCTAGTTTATTACTTCCGGATGTGATCTGAATCTGGGCAATGAGCCTTCCCTACGTTGTAGCCCTTGTTTTTTTTTAGTAGTGAGCTCTAGGTAGTGTGTTTGTATGCATGTGAACTCCCCATTCTAATACTTCTATACTTCTAGCAGAGTATACTTATATTGTGGGTGTGTTCCCACTGTGGTTTTTCTATTAACTGAGTATTCCATGTCAAAAATATTGGTGTTATGTATGTTTATGATGTGTTGTTGATTTATGCTTTCTTGTTTAATTATAAGATCTCAAAATAAGTTCAAGTTGTGTAGTTTTTTGAGACAACTGATTCACCCCCCCACCTCTCAGTTGTCTACCCTATTTCATCATTTAGTATCAGAGCAAGTTCCTTTGAAGAATCTTAACCGCTTGAGGTGATACGAGATTTGATGGTACCAACTACTCTCTTTGGAAGAATCACATAGAGTGTCACCTAAGATGCATTGGTGAATCTTATTGGACTATTGCTAAAAACAAGTATACCATTCCTGCAAATGGTCCTTCTACTCTTGATGAGATAAAGGAAGTTGAATGCAATATTAGGGCTAAGGAAGCATTATTGAGTGCTCTGATTGACTTTGAGATGGCAAATGTTATGGAATTGCAAACTGCTCATGAGATCTGGAAGAATTTGGAAATTTTGTATGAAGGTGACAATTATGTGAAGATTTCTAAGTTACAGAGCCTAATAGGAAAGTATGAGATGTTAAGTATGGGAGATGATGAGAACATCACTTCTTTTATGAAGAAGGTAAATGAACTTGTGTGTAATATCAGACGTGCCAGTGGAAATTTGGAAGAATCAGAGCTTGTTTCTAACGTGCTCAGATCCTTACCTGCATCCTACAAACACAAAGTTGCTTCTATTGAGGATCCAAATGGTGAGTGATGTAGCCAAGGACATGTTGTTTGGTAAGCTTTCAACCTTTGAGTTAAGTGATTTGGTGATTCTCTTCGTAACATAGAATCTACATTCAAAGGCACAGTTTTGAGAAAGGATAAATAGAGATATGATGATCCAATAAATGTTGGCCATTTGGTGGAATTGATTATGTGTTGCATTGATGTTTTGTCATTGATGTCAACACTATTTGTTTGATGCTTTACCGACACCCTACTAGTCTCGGTAGGTTGAGTGGTTTTTGGTTAACTTGGATCCGGCATGATCCAGTTGAATATGGTATAATCTGGTGATGGAATTGACTTGTTCACAATGCTTATACTCATATTTGGTCAATTGTTTTGGTCTGGATATTGGATGCTATCCTGCTTGCTATGGAGATTGGTTTATGGTTCTAGTGAGGGTTTCACCGGAAGAGATTTTGATGGAGATGTTTTATGCATTGTATAATTGGTGTTGGTGCAACTTCTGATGGACTTTTAGGATATTGTTGGTGATCATGTTCAAGACTTAGCATTTGGAGATCATTGTTGAAGCACGTGGACCTATCCTTGGTCCCGGTTGACCTAGGTTATGGACCGACATTAATGTAACATGTGGATAGGACCTTTTTTTGTATTTTTGGGATATCTTATGTGTGGATATTATTTGTTTTGGTCTAAGGCCGACATTGTTTGTAATTATATAATTGTTTTATTGTCTAGTAGCTGACCAGATTGGTTATGGTTGAGGGTTTGTATAAATAAAATGTAAGATCTGATTATAGATTATCATGGTTATTGTAAGAGGTCATGGTCAAGGAATGTAATGTGCGAATAATGTAATATCACTTAGGCAGAGGAGTTGGTTGATCATTGGAGATCGAATTGGGTCTAGAAAAGGATTCGGTCCTCCAATATTAAGCTTAAACAAAACTATACTTAGGCATAGGAGATGCTATGTTTTGCAGTTGAACACTTCTCCAAATTGTAGTTTGGATTTGTATGTAGTCAATGAGATTCCTTTTATGATGAGCAATGTGCTCTAGGCTATTGGCCTTCCTACAAGTGCAAGCCCCCTCATTGTAAATTCACATACTTACTACAGAAGTATTATCTGACTGTCGGTAGGCTTCCCACCGTGGTTTTTCCCTTTACCGATTTTTCCACGTACAAATCTTGGTCTTGTGTGGATGGCTTTTATTCTATGATTATTGTTTGTGCTTAATTGGACTAACTTCTATTCTAGTATTGTTGTTTTAAATTGCTAATGCTTCTGGTAATCTATGACAATTGATTCACCACCCCCTCTCATTTGTCTTCCAGTTATCTAAATTGTCTAACAATTGGTATCAGAAATTTGGTCCTCTCTGCAGAAAGCTTGACCGCTTGAGGAAGATCCTATGGTGACTAATAGTTCAAGTTCATCCAGTTATTTTGGATCTATTTTTCAAAGGGATATACCGAGGCTTGAAGGAAAAAATTATACAATATGGAAGATTCAGATGAAGACTCATCTGAGATGTCTTGGCAAGGAGGTTTGGGAGATCACATAGAATGGTGTAACACCCTATAATTTGGGATTTGGTAATCCTCCTCTGGTTAACCTGGACAAGGAGATTGAGAATGATTATAGAGCAAGAGAAGCCATCTTGTGTGCACTTTCTGATCAGCAAATAATGGGATTAACAAACAAATCATCTGGAAAGGCTATATGGGATAGGTTGCAGACTCTTAATGAAGGTGACCCTATAGTAAAGATTGCTAAACTTGATGGTTACCGGGTGAGATATGAAAACCTGAAGATGGAAGAAGATGAAAGGATTACTGCACTCATGGAATGGGTAAATGAGATTGTTATGAGAATTCAATATTGTGGTGGAACTCTGAGTGAAGATGAAATTGTTTCTAAAGTCCTGAGAGCCCTACCACTAGCTTACAAAATGAAGGCTACTGCTATTAATGAGTTGATAACAATGGCTAATACATCTTTCAACAGAGATACTTTCGTTGGAAAACTATCTTGTTTTGAGCTTGAGGAATTTGAACCTTCTGGAGTTGTGAAGACTAAACCTGCTTTTCATGCATCTACATCTACAACTAGTAAGCAAGATTGGAGAGCTTTATATGCAAAAGAATTAGAAGATATGAAGAAAGAAGATGATGAGTTTGAGTAGCTTGAAACACTATTTACTAGAAGAATACCGAAAGGAACGGTAGGAAGTAAGTATGAAGGAAAAGAACCTTTTAAATATTTTGCATGTAATAGGTCATTTTGCATCTAGATGTCTTGAAAGTAATTCAAGATTTTAAGAAAGAGTTAAAAGATCATTTAAGCCTAACCCTAGATATCAGAACAAGTATAGATTTAAGTAAAACAGAGACAAATCAAGCTACATAGCGGATGAAGAAGGAATTACTAATTTAGATGATGAACTGCCAGAAGACTTTGCTAGTGGATCTGACAATGGGAAGGAATCTGTATTCTTGGTTATCAAGGAAGATGATCCGACACTAGAAGAGAATGTACCTAACGAGAAGGAACTTGATTATAAAATCAAGGATAAGGATGAATAGGTAATTGGTAGTGGTTGTTCACATCATATGACTGGAGATAAAGGGAAGTTTATGTCTTTGCAAGAAATTGATGGTGGACTAGTTAGATTTGGAGATAACAAGGCATGCATGATCAAAGGAAAATGAACTATATCATTAGATGGTAAGAACAATAGTGACAATTTCTATTATGTTGAAGGTTTGAAGCATAATCTTTTGAGTGTAGGACAATTTGTGGATAAGGGATTTGAATTATAGTTCAAGGATGGAAAATACAAAATCATTAACAGATTTGGCTTGGAGATTGCACCCGGTACACAGACAAAAGGTAACATATTTCTTTTGAACTCCGGTGAGAAAACATGTTTGATCACATAGATTAACGAGAGTTGGCTATGGCATAAAAGGCCGTGTCATGTGAATTTTGATTGCATTGTGAAGATTAGTTCAACTAAGGCTGTTAGAGATATACCTAGGATTATGAAGCCCTATAATCCGGTATGTAAAGAATGTCAAATGGGTAAATAGGTCAAAACCTCTTTTAGGAGTATACAAGATAAATCAAATGATGTTCTTGATCTTATTCATACTTATTTGTGTGGCCCTACTAAAGTTAAAATTTTTCATGGTGATAAATATTTCATGCTAATCATTGATGATTACTCTAGAATGATGTCGATAACTTTTTTGAGAGAAAAATCTGAAGAGCTTGAAAAGTTAAAAATATTTAAGGCTAAAGTGGAAATCGAGACAGGATTGAAGATTAAATGTTTGAGATCAGATCATGGTGGAAAATTCACATCCGGTGAGTTTAATAAATTTTGTGACAAGCATGGTATAGAAGACAATTTTTTGCTCCCCAGACACCTCAGCAAAAAGGAGTTGTGGAAAGGAAAAATAGAACTACCTTGGATGTTGCAAGAGCAATGATGATGTAAGCAAGTCTACCTCATATCTACTGGAGAGAAGTTGTTAGCACAATAGTTTACACATTCAACATAGTACATATCAAAGGAGAAACCGGTAAGACACCGTATGAATTATGGTTTTGCATTACACCTAAAGTTAAGTATTTCAGAATTTTTGGTAGTAAATGTTATATTAGGAGAGATCATACTATTGGAAAATTTGATCCTAGAAGTGATGAAGGCATATTTATTGTTTATTCTAATGAAAGAAAGGCATATATTTGTTATAACAAGAGATTGCAGAAAATAGTGGAGAGTGCTAATATCAAAGTAGATGAGTTGAGAAAAAATCAAATCAGAATTTATGAAAAGGAACTAGCAGTGGAAATGATTATATTTGAACTGGTAGCACCTTTACCAGCACAGAGAGTTGAACCAGTTACTCCGGAAATATTAGAGGATTCTACAGTAACTGAAGATCAGGGAAGAGGAATAGAGAGTTAGAAGACTCCTAGGTATGTGAGATTGAATCATTCTGAAGATTAAATCATTGGGGATAAGAATAATGGAGTGATGAAAATAAGAAGACTGACAACTAATGAGGTATGTTTAATGTCACAAGTTTAACTGGTATCAGTAATTGAGGCATGTAAAGATAAATTTTGGTTAAAGGCTATGGAAGAAGAATTAGATTAGATGGAGAAAAATAACACACGGACTTTGGTTCCCCGACCTAAAAATAAAAATGTTATTGAAACTAAATGGGTTTTTAGGAATAAATTGAATGAGGATGGTAAAATTATAAGGAATAAGGCTAGATTGGTTTGTAAAGGATATTATCAGAAGGAAGGAATTGATTATGGAGAAATGTTTGTACCGGTAGCTAGGATTGAAGCTATAAGATTATTTCTTGCCTATGCTTCTTATAAAAACTACAAGGTTTATCAGATGGATGTTAAATGTGCATTCTTGAATGGGGATCTTGATGAGGAAATTTATATTCAGCAACTTGATGGTTTTTCACTATCAAATGATACTGATATGGTTTGCGGGTTAAGGAAAGCTTTATATGGATTGAAACAAGAACCTAGAGCTTGGTATGCAAGGTTGGATAAATATCTTTTAAAGCTTGGTTTTACTAAGGGTAGTGCTGACAGTAATTTATATTATAAAATCACTAATGATGATATACTAATTGTTGAAGCATATGTTGATGACATTATTTTTGGATGTGAAGATAAATTATGCATAGAATTTTCTAAGAACATGGAGAAAGAATTTGAGATGTCTATGATTGGTGAGATGAAATGTTTCTAAGGTTTGCAGATTACTTAGACTGACAAAGGTATTTTTATCTATCAAACTAAATATGCTAAGGAATTGTTGAAGAAATTTGGTATGAGAGATTCTAAACTGGTAAGTACACCTATGGTTACAAGTGAGAAATTGACAAGGAAAGATGTTTTTGCACTGATAAATCTTACAAGATACAAATCTATGATTGGAGGTCTACTTTATTTGACTCAGACTAGGTCTGACATTATGAATGTTGTTTGTATTGTTTCAACATTTTAGAGTGATCCTAGAGAAAATCATGAGATGGCGGTGAAAAGGATTTTTAGATACTTGCAAGGTACATCAGAATATGGTTTATGATATCCTAAGGCTTATAACTTTACTTTATATGCATATACAGATGCTGATTAGGCCGAAGATGTTGATGACCAGAAAAGTACTTTCGGTGGAGCTTTCTTTCTTGGAAAGAAGTTGGTTTCATGGATCAGCAAGAAACAATCATGTACTTCTTTACCTACTGCTGAAGCTAAGTATGTTGTTGCTGCTACTAATTGTACACAAGTTTTATGGATGAAGCAAATGTTGAAGGATATAAAGGTGGATTGTGATGCACCGATAGTTATTCATTGTGATAACTCTGGTGCTATTGATATATCAAAGAATCTGGTATTTCACTCTAAGACAGAGTGCATATCTATTAAGTATAAATTTTTGAAGGAGAAGGTGGACGCAAATGAAGTTAAACTGGTTTATGTGAACACTAAAGAATAGATTGTAGATATTTTCACTAAACCTTTATCCAAGGAATCATTTGAGTACCTGAGAGACAGATTGGGGGTTTCTACCCCTCCGACAGAGACTTGATTGATGAGGTTTGGCATTAGTCCGGTATGCATTATAAGAGATGCTATTCACCTTGGCACTGATGTGGGATGCTACTACTTAGGGGGAGTAGTCATCTTTGAGATTCAGAGGCTTATGTTTTTCCTTTGATATTTTTGTCATATTTTTGGCATTGATGTCAAAGGGGTAGAGATAGTGATGCGAAAAAAAAATTCAGAGCTTTACAAAGATATTATTCAAAGGGAAAGACATTAATATTTAGAGCTATATGTAGCAGACTATTGGTTGTCTTCCACAGGGGGAGGCTTGTTTGGCATTTCTTGGTACTTAGATGTTTTTCACATCTAGTGTTAACATCAATGCCAAAGGGGGAGATTGTTGGCCAGTTGGTGGAATTGATTATTTGTTGCATTGATGTTTTGTCATTGATGTCAACACTAGTTATTTGATGCTTAATCGACACCCTTCTAGTCCCGGTAGGTTGAGTTGTTTTTGGTTAACTTGGATCCGGCATGATCCAGTTGACTCTGGTATAATCTGGTGATGGAATTGACTTGTTCATAATGCTTATACTCATATTTGGTCAATTGGTTTTGGTCTGGATATTGGATGTTATACTACTTGCTATGGAGATTGGTTTTTGTTTCTGGCGAGGGTTTCACCGACAGAGATTTTGATGTAGATCTTTGATGTATTGCATAATTGGTGCCGGTGCAGCTTCTGATGGAGTTTCAGGATGCTATTGGTGATCATGTTTGCGACTTGGCATTTGGAGATCATTGTTGAAGCGTGTGGACCTATACTTGGTACCAGTTGATCTAGGTTATGGAACGACATTAATATAACGTGTGGATAAGACCTTTTGTTGTATTTCTGGGATCTTATGTGTGGATATTATTATTTTTGGTCTAAGGCCGACATGGTGTGTAACTATGTAATTGGTTTATTGTTTGGTAGCCGACCTAATTATTTATAGTTGAGGGTTTGTATAAATAAGATGAAAGATCTCATTGTAGATTATCATGGTTATTGTAAGAGGTCATGGTCAAGGAATGTAATGTGCGAATAATGAATTATCATTTAGGAAAAGGAGTTGGTTGATCATTGGAAATCAAATTGGGTCTAGAAGAGGATTTAGTCCTCCAATATTGAGCTTAACCGGAACTATACTCAGGCATAGGAGATGCTATCTTTTGAAGTTCAACACTTCTACGAACTGTTGTATGGATTTATATGTAATCAGTGAGACTCCTTTTGTGATGAGAAGTGTGCTCTAGGTTGTTGGCCTTCCTCCAAGTGCAGGCCCCTTCATTGTAAATTCAGATACTTAATGTAAAAGTATTATCTGACCGTGGGTAGGCTTCCCACCATGGTTTTTCCCTTTACCAAGTTTTCCACATAGAAATCTTGGTGTTTTGTGGATGTCTTTTATTCTATGATTATTGTTTATGCCTAATTGGATTAACTATTGTTTAAGTATTGTTGTTTTAAATTACTAATGCTTCCTGTAATCTGTGACAACTGATTCATCACCCCCTCTCAGTTATCTTCTAGTTATCTGAACTGTCTAACAAGAGAAAATTCTTCAAGGTGGATGTTCAGATATGAAAAGGACAGAAAGGAAATTGAATAAGACGAGCGAGATCTTGAGGAGCTTGAAGCACTAATTGCCTAGAGATTTTCCAAAGGAGCGAGTAAGTATGAAAGAAAGTTGCCTCTTAAATGTTTTTCTTGCAATAAGATAGGTCATTTTTCCTCAAGGTGTCCAGAAAGAGTTCCTAGAAAATATTTCAAGCCTAAATTTCAAAATATGATGAATCAAATAAAGGAAATACAAGTGATAATGAAAGGGTGTTTATTGCTATCAAGGAAGATGTTACAATGCATTTTCATTCTCCTATCCTCATGAATGTGGAAAGAGCTTTGGTTACACAAGCTGAATAGAAATATGAATGGGTAATTGACAGCGGATGATCTCATCATATGATAGGTGATAAGAGTAAGTTTGTAGTTTTGGAAAAGTATGAAGGTGGAGTTGTGAAGTTTGGTGATGATAAAGATAGTATAATCCATGGTAGAGGTTCCATTTCCCTTGATGGTAAGAACAATATTGATGATGTCTTGTATGTGTAAGGCCTAAAGCATAATCTTTTGAGTATTGGATAGATGGTTGACAAGGGTTATGATCTTCAATTCAAGAATGGTAAGTGTAGAATCTTGAGTAACTCCGGAATTGAGATTGCATTAGGTACAAAGACTAAAGGTAATATATTTCACTTAAATAGTGCTGATAAAAGATGTTTGATTATTCAGGTTGATAAAAGTTGGTTATGACATAGGAGGATGTGTCATGTGAATTTTGATAACATTGTTAAGTGTTGGGCCCATAGAGAAATTTCCATTCCATATGTGTCCTTGTTTGAAGTAATGCCCGTCTAATCCATTGGTCAATTCATTTCCTTAACCTTTTGCATGTAACTCGGTCATTGTTATGTCATTTAAGTTTCACTGCATTGAACTTGAACCTTGAAATTAAACCTTTTGGTTCAAGGTTCAAAGTTGAACGGGCATTGTTTTGAATGTCTTGTTCTTCCGCGCAGTTTTAAGTTTGACATTTTGCATTCTTTGAACCTTGAACTTGAACCTTTTAGGTTCAAGTTTCAAGGTTCAAGATTTGTCATGTTAATGTTGTGTCGCAATTGTTTCGCAAAGTTCAGAATTTGATGTATAGGATTCTTGGAAGACATGTGACTTGCCACGAGGTGACAACACAGACTTTTAGGATATGATAAACGGCCGCAGAGGGGAGGAATATTCTTTCTTCAATGATTTGAAATTTATCATTTATAACAAGTATGTGTGAAGATCCGTAGTGTCAGAAGTGAAGTGATTTAGCATTTAAAGCATGCTCCAGCGCAATCATTTCAAAGTAAGGTCACACAAACGAAGAGTAATGAAGACAGTTTTTGGTAATGATGGGTAAGATTTTCTAGGATTTAAAACTAAGTAGTTGTCACGTCGAGATTATCATTTTCTTTGCAAAGTTTTGAGAAGAATTTTTTGGATTGAGAGAAATAGACTGCGATAGGGATTTGCATATGTCAGAGGAAGGTATGTTCAACAACTTTCTCAATTGTTGCAGTTTGCTTTAAAAGATCTTCGTATTTTGTTAGCTGTTTATTTTTGTTTTCACTTTCCTTCTTTGCCTGGGGTAATTGGGAAAAATCACGAGCTAAGCATGAGGCCTACTTTTCCCAAATTAGTGAACTCATCTTCCCTTGTAAGCTCTTTATCGGAACTAGGTGACACAACATTAGTTCAACTGGATTTAGATTTTTTTCTGGAAAGAGTAAGGAACCCAGCCGCAGATCCTATGATGAGAGATATTGCATAGAGCAGATTATTAGAAGCAGCCGCATTTCTCACAGCTGCTCCTTGCCCTGAATTAGTTTTAGAATGTATGAATCATTATGACAAGGGTAATAGATGCATAAGGAAAACCAATGGTGAGGTTTTGTTATCCATTGATAGACAGATAGTAATGGCAGCCATGGGTATCCCACACTAGGAACCCTATGAAGATTAGACAGTTGGGAAATCCTATGGAATTTTCTCTAAGAAAAAGCAGTATTACAGAACTCTTATTGCAGGAAATTGGCTTCTAAGATTACAAAAAGGAGGCTCAAGGCTTCCGAGACCTCTAACCTGCAAGCATTTAATTCCCACAATTGGAGACTTGGTAATATTGTTAAGTAGAATAAAGGGTAATTCCCACTCTTTCTTTTGGGAGGACTAGATGTATTTCTTCATCTAGGTCACTCTGGATAAAAATTGGTTCATTGACTGGGGAACTATTATCGCGGAAAGGTTACACGAAGGTTTGAGTAATTATCTTCGAATGCCTAACTTTTATATCTCTTCCTACCTGTTATATATGCTTGCCGGTGTGAGAGAATGGTCTAGATTGTCCCATGCAAAATGGGTTCAAGGCATAAGAATTTATGAGTATCATCCTAATTTGACTTTAAAAGGGCATGTTGATGATTAGTTGGAATGATATTTTCGCTGGGAGGTTGACCTTTGAATTACAAGGTAAATTGTATAGAAGGATGTCTGCAGAAGCTGTTGAACTTGTTAACATCTATAGCAATTTCTTTACACAGTTTAGTCACTTCACTTACCTAAGGGTTGGAGGATTTAAAGGTGAACCCTTTAGGCTACCTAGGTATGTTTTAGAATCTTGTATTTTGATCAAAATTTCTAGGTAGCTTGCCTATGTCACAAAGGATTATGGTGAGGACTCCGACACAAGTGGGATTTTCCCCATTGATTTAGGCCATTACAGCTGCAGGTCTATTTCCGATGCATTGAATCTTGAGCTAGAATTTAAAAGGTTTCATTTCTCAATATGTGAAGAAGTCGGTGCCTGATAAACATGTTCCTCAGTTGGAGGATTATTGGGAGGGTTGCCAGGATGAATTTGAAGTAAGGAAAAGGAGTTGGTCCAGGTTGACCTTGAAACAAATTCATGACATGAAATTGCCATTGGGTACTTGAGGTGTCACGACTGATGATGAAGATATACTTGATTATGAGTTTATGAAGTGGAAACATAAGGAACCTCTTCCAGAGGTGGATTGGAGAAAAAATATGGAGGATAGTATTCAGAAACGCACCTTAAACATAATTTGCAGGACAAAAAATTGGCTTAGGAGTTGCCGATTTCATCTGACACGAGCAACCAATTCAAGAAGAAAAAGTGGGAAGAGGAATACCGCAAGCAAAACTTCCATTTTAACTAACACTCCCATTTCTGTTGCAGGAAAAAGGCAAACAAAGATTAAAGAAGAGAAAATTGACACTGAGGCTGAACTTTCTATTGGGGGTCGAGTTACCAGGTCAAGGTCCAAGCAGAGTTTTCAGCTGCTAGCTCCTCATCTCATTCTCGATTTGGATGTAGAGGAAACACTGTGCAATATGACATCTCCTGTTTCTGATATAGACAAGGTTTCAACTGGCGTAGATACTACCTTCCAAGATTTAGGGATGCTTAATAACTGGTCTCATGTAGACAGTGCCACACCGCCACCCTTAGCAGGATCTCCACCCATGCCATCTAAGGAACTAACTCTGGCACCCAAGTGGTTGAGTGAATCAATTACCAAGAAAAGGAACATGGTCCCTATTTTGGTATTAATGGAGGATGCTATGAGTAAATGTCTGGGAAATTCCATGAAGCCCAAAAACTAAAAATGGAGGCTATGATTGGTTTCGATGAAAATATGAAGCATTGGACTGCAGTCATTGCCAAACCCGCAACTGACAAAGATGTTGTTACAATTTTAGAAGTAGACTATGCTATTGAACGAGTTGATTTGGGGGTCCAAACCAGAGCCATGGATGTGAAACACCTAGAGACTTCAACCAAACAAATTATCTCTCGTACTTGGAAGGATGAAAGAGACAAGGCTGGGTTAAACTAGAATTTAATGCAAATGGCTCAGTATATTCATGCACTACAGAACAACTCATTACCGTTGTCCTAAAGTTCAGGGCCATTTACCTCGAAATCACCTAGTAATCAAAAATTCTTTGATGAAGTTCAGCGAAATAAGATGATCGTCGAGGTCTTCTCAGAATGGCTCACCTCGATCATGCATCAAGGGACCAATTACATAACGGATTTAGTCCAAATTTTTAAAGATGCTAATGCAGTCACCAAAGAATTGGATTATGATTTAATCTCCTAGCAGAAAGAGAAGGTTAAATGGGCAGTTATTTCAAAACAGATGCGCGACATTCAGCGTTATGGCCTGATGAATTTTCTTGCTGAAAGGCAAGTGCCAGGGTTAAATGAAGATATAATGTTTATTTGCAAAGAGATCATTGAGTGGCGTAATCAGATTATTGAACAAGGCCATAGTGAATCAGCCAGTTTGCGTGGTGAATTAATAGCCTTAAGGACAACCATGCAGAAGGATCTCCACTGCATGGATGTCCAATTGCTTAAAGAAGATAACCAAACTTTGGAAGATACTGCAGAGATGATTAACCAGTTTAGCAGCCACATTAAACAAATCAAGGTGGAAAAATCCTTGGCCGTGGGATATTTTATGAGGATTTCCAAAGTAGAATCAATGCTCATAGTTTGTCTTGATCACTTGGACTCACACAAGGACAAAGTGCAGATGGTAAAGAGAAAGAAGGAGCTCTGGAAGCAGAGAGTAATTCACATCAGTTTGCCACATGTAACTATAATTTAGGAATTTTTGAAGGTGCATCGAGAGTGGAGTGCGGCAAAGGCGATGATGGTGTCCTTCCAAAACACCAACCCGAGTGATCACACCAAGATGGAGCAGACGACATGACTAGCATTGCTAGCGATTGTTTGCCAGCGAATCTAGTCCATTTAAATTTTGAGTATGTAGTTAGGGTAGTTTTCTATTAACTCATTCGAGTTAATTTTAGTTTGTTTTAAAAACTATTGGTCTGGCGACCTATATATTTGTTTCGCAATGACTTTATTGAGGTTCACTAAGTTTTTGAAAAGACTATCTTTAAAATTGGCTAAACACTTTGTGTATGTAGAAAGTGGATGATCATCAATGAATGAAAATCTTGTTAACAATTATCTTCGATTTCAAATCTGTGTTTGATATTTGAAGTTTGGTTTCTGTGAAAATCTATTTCAAAGAAGGGGCTGTTATACTTTCTATATGTGCAGAAAACTATTGGCAAATTTCATCTTTAAGAGCTTTTCATTTTGTTTTAGTGTACATGTGAAGTCTGTCGGCTTTATGTAAAGAGTTATATATGAATCAGTGATTGCATTCATTTTGTATTGACTAGTGGATGCAATTACCTTTTAGTGCTTTCTGGTGAAAAGCATTCTATTGATTGTGTGTAATTTGGAGCTAATTGAATATTTATTAGAGGGAGTTATACCCTAATTCAGAGGTTAATCAATATAATGATTTTCCAACTGTTTGGTAGAAAGTTTGTCTTTCTTTCCTCGACTCATAATGCATAAAGATTAAACAAATAAAGGGAGACAAATTTGTTTACCAACAGATTTTTGGTGACTCTGCTGGGGAGGGATAAGAAAAATTGATTCTTAAACAAGGTCATCATTATAGTTATGCTTTATTCTTCATAAATGGTATTGCCTCCTGAAGGGTTTTTGCCTATTTTGTAACCAAATTTAAATAGGGTACAAGAAGAGAAAAGTAACATTACCTCTGAGCTGGATACTCTAGCCTGGAGGCATAGAAGAAGTCGAGTAGAATATGATAGAATAAGTGCTCTTCTTAGCAAAATAGAAAGACAAGCGGATCAACCTGTGTCAGTCTTTGAAAGGGTGGTTGTTCCTAGGGTTTTCTTTATTCACGTCCCTGATAATCAACTATAGTATCCCAGACATTTGTTACCCTAATTGTTACACACTGCACTCTAGGTTGTATACTAGATCCCAAAGAAGGGGGGGCTTTCTGATCCCATCTTTGAAGAATTGCAGAATTTAACTTACCAACCTACCTTCTCATCTCAACGAAGGGCAAGAAGTCGACCTGCATCCTCATTACCATCATCACCTACGTCTCCATTTTGCCAAGCTTTGTTCCTACATGGTGTTGCCTTACCAATTTCATTTAACCCTACTCCTCTTAATATAATACTCCCAATGGAAGCCAATAACCTATGGGGGGCAGCCGTAGGCCCATTGAATCTAGGTTTGAACCTTAATCCCTTGCCAAAAGTTGCTAGAGATAATTTACCTAAATTTAGCGGGGATGGGACGGTCACTGTAGATGAGCACCTGAATGCTTTCAGTGTAGCCTCTGGAGTAATAGTGGTTCAACATGAAGATGTAGCTATCAGGCTGTTTATCCAGACATTGACAGGAATGGTGGCTGATTGGTTTTATCACTTGCCGAATAGTGTGATAACGACCTGGCAGGATTTGAAGACAAGATTTGAAGCTAGATTTAAGGTAGCTGAAGATGAACACTCCCTCCTAGCTCAGTTATCCCAGTTGAAAAAGGAGCTTCCTGAATCCATGAGGGACTTCGTAGAGAGATTTGATAAGATCCTACACAAGATTTGGGTTAACCAAAAACCTTCAGATGATAATCTCAAATGTTCTTTTTATTAATTCTATTCCCTTTGAAATAAGTTTCTTGATTTGTAGGCAAAGGGTTGCAGATTTGAATGGCACTAAAACTCTCACAGTTGAATTAGAGGATGATTTGATCACTACGAGCAAATGGAAAAGAGAAGTCAAACATCTAATGCCCAACCAACTACTTCCTCATATCCTGTTATCCTACAGTTAATGATTGATGTAATTGCCCTAGAGAGGAAAACTCCTAAAGCAAGTACTTTCTATTCCCAACCATATCAAGACATTCCTAGGAGATATCCTAATCAATAGGGAGGAGGTGGAGGAAGACAATTACAACTACCCCCTATACAGCAAAGACTTGCTATTGAAGTACCACCCCTCAAGGTAAACTCTTGTGTGTTTCATTTAACTGATGAACATGATGGTTCTTCGTGTCCAGAGATGGTTCATTTTTCCCAAATGATCAGTAAAGGAGAAACAATCTTAGAAGCTGATGAAGGACGTTCCCAAAGTATGCCTGGTGACTCTGAAATTCATTATATGGAATATGTTTGTGACTCAGAAAGGGGAGGAAACATGTTGGTCTCTTTGGAAGATTCCTCATATGCAATTCTTATAAGAACTCAACAGAATTTGAAATCTCAAGATGTTGTAGCACCCATCCACAACACTGTGAAAGGAAAGGAAATTTTGACCCATCATGGAGGTATATCAAAAGTTGTTCAAGAGGTTTCTTCTTCGAGTTCTAATTCTTTTACTAACCCTTTTGATATCATTGAATTTTGCAAGACATCTTGTGTTCAGATTACTCCGGATGAGTATTTGAAATTAAACCCAAAGGAGCTAGATAGATTGGTTGAATTTGTCAAAGGGAATGATGCCCATGCTTTAGCAAGTGAAACCTAAACACCCATGAGTACTGATTCTCAAGCACACGATAATGTCAATCCTTCTTTAGTAATCCCTGAAAGCTCATCAAAGACTATCCCTCTACAAGCCAATTTGCTTGAACCCAATTTTGAAAATAAACCAAAACCTTTCTACATGTCCTTATATATTAATGGGCACAAGTTGAGTAATTGTATAATAGATTCAGGAGCATCTGACAATGTCATGCCCTTAGTTGTAGCAAAAGCTTTAGGTTTAACCCTAACAAAGACCATTGGCAAATGTTACTCCATGGACTCCAAGCAGGTTCCTTTATTAGGGCAAATTAAGGATGTGCGGGTCGCTTTAGTGGCACACCCTACCAAGAGAATCAAGTTGACAATCCTAGTGGCTGACATCCCTGCTAGCTATGGCATGTTGTTGAGTCACACCTTATGTAAAGACATGGGAGGGGAAATTAGGATGGATTGGTCTCAAGCAATGATCATAGTTGGAAAATAGAGAGCCCTTTTGCACCCTGAAACAAAGGCCAAATACACAGTTTTTCCCTCAGATGATCCAAAAGCTCAAATTTTGTACCAGGATTGTGGCTTTGGTAATTACATGATACCGACTGATCCTTAAGACAAGAGTATGTTAATGGATTCAAGTATGTCTGATGAACTCTTGTCTATGGGATTTGATGGGAGTTGTTCATCTTCTGGATCAGGGGTCGAGATCGTATTGATACCTCCCCACGGAAAGGTCATTACTTATTATTTCAAGTTGGAATTCCAAAACATGAATAATATGGCCAAATATGAGGCCTTGTTATTAGGTCTAGCTGAAGTGAGGAGATTGCAAATCAAAAAGTTGAAGGTGAGAGGTGACACTGAACTTATTGTTAAAAAAGTGAGGGGCCTATTTTCTGTCAAAAATGAGAGATTGAGACATTACAGGAATCATGTTTGGGACGAGATCGAAGCCTTCAATGCTTTTTCAATTGAGGTTGTTCCTAGGGAGTTTAACTTGAAGGCTAATTCTTTGGCGGTATTTGCAGCCTTACTGGTACCACACCCAGATTTCACAACCGACACTTACAATGTTGAACTAGTTTATAGACCCAGTGTGCCTGATAATTCTGAATCCTAGCAAGTGTTTGAAAATGATAAACAGATTCAAAACTTTCTACAATGTGCTGACATTTTTACATCCTTGTTTTATGAGGGGTCAGAGATGAGTTGTAAAGAGTTTTCTCCCAATACACTTGAAGAACTACATGATGGAATGTTGCAGTTAAAAGGAAATAAAATCCCAAAGGGTTTAGTTTCTCTTGAACACCTTTTCAATAGGAAAGATGGATATGTTAAACAAAAGGAAAAATAACCCCCTGTAATTCAAAACTCTGGTGAGTATGAGCAAATTAACATTGGTACCAATGAAGATCCTCAATTTGTTAATATGGGAAAATGTTGTTCTATAGAGGAGAAAAGGAAGTTTGTCAATTTGTTGGTTAAGTTTAAAGATGTTTTTGCATGGAGTTATGATGATTTGAATAATTTCAGGGATGGTAAGTTTTAACAACAAATTCCTTTGAACCAGGTGCTAATCCTTTTTGGCAAAAGTTAGGAAATTTTAATCCAAAGGTAGTAGAAGCAATTTTTCATGAGGTTGACAAAATGTTGAAGGACCAAATTATTTATCCTCTGCATCACTCTACTTGGAATGCAAACATAGTTCCTGTTCGGAAGAAAAATGGTGAGATATGAATCTGTGTTGATTTCAGAAACTTAAACCAAGCAAGTTTGAAAGATAGTTACCCCCTGCCTGCAATGGATCATATTTTACAAACTGTTTTGGGGTCCGAGATGATGTCCATGTTGGACGGCTTCTCTAAGTATAATCAAATTACTGTGGCAGAGTAGGATCAACACAAGACGGCCTTTATAACCCCCTGTGGTATCTTTACGTATAACAAAATGCCTTTTGGGTTGATTAATGCAGGGGCAACGTTTCAAAGGGCGATGGATCTTTCTTTTGGACATTTGAGGGATAACATTATTGTGGTGTATTTAGATTATTTAACTGTTTTCTCCAGAAAAAGGAAGCATCATGTGCAGGATTTGAGAAAATTTCTAGTGAGATGTAGAGAGCATGGGGTATCATTAAACCCTAAAAATTTTGTTTTTGGTGTCACGAAAGGAAAAATTCTAGGACATATCATTTCACAGGAGGAAGTAAAGGTTGATCCACAGAGGGTAAAAGCAATACAGCAACTCAGTCTCCCCTCAAATAGAAATGGAGTAAGGTCTTTCTTTGGACAGGTGAACTTCCTAAGGTGTTTTATTCCTGATTTTGCTGAAACTACTAAATACATTGTGAATATGATGAGTGAAAAGGTAGCCTTTAAGTGGAATGAAGCTGGTAGAAAGGCTTTTGATGAGATTAAAAGGGCAATCGCGCATGCGCCTACCCTGGTAAATCTAGACTTTAATAAGGACTTTATTATTTATTGTTATGCATCAGAGCATACTATGTCCGGGATATTGGTACAGAAGGGTGAGGATAATGAAGAGGTGCCAATTTCCTTCATGAGTATTCCCTTGAAGAAGCACGAGTTAAAATACTCACAGATAGAGAAGCAGGCCTATGCGGTGGTAAAATTTGTGAAGCAATTCAAGTATTACATATTTCATTCACATGCAATTGTTTTTGTTCCCAATACTGCAGTAAAAGTTGCCTTAACTCAACAAGATGTTGGCATCAACAATAGAGCATCTTGGGTCTCCAAGATTCAAGAATTCAATTTGGATATCAAGCCCACTAAACTGGTTAGAGGACAAGGCCTCTGTAGATTGATGGTGGAGAATGAGTTTAAAGAAGAGGACAATTTACCTTTAACCCTGTTCGTCGATCATCAGGATTCTTGGTTCACCAATGTGGCGTATTATCTTACGTATGGAGACTGCCTAGATCATCTTTCTCCTAGGGAAAAAAGAAATTTAAGGTTGAAACCTGCAAAGTACATCATCTCTAATAACATATTGTACAAGAAAGGCTTAGATGACACTTTCCTCCGATGTGTGGATAAACCGCACCAAGAAGCTCTATTGAAAACTTTTCATAATGAAGCATGCGGGGGTCATTTCTCTTCTATGGTTACTGCATATAAAATGTTGAGGAATTAGATTTCATTGGTCCTTTGAATCCCATTTCCAGTACGGGGCACACTCACACATTAACAACAATGGATTATTTCACTCAGTGGGTGGAAGCTATCCCTATTTAAAAAACCACTTCAGAGATTATGTGTACGTTCCTTAAGGATAATATTCTTGTCAGGTTTGGAGTCCCTTAGAAAGTAGTCATAGATAATGCATCAAATTTCTCTTCATTTGAGTTAAGCTTGTTTTTCCATGATCATGGAATTTCGTTGGCACACGCCTCTGATTATTATCCACAGGGTAATGGTCAGGCATAATCAAGTAATAAGAATTTGATCAACATCATGAGAAAGTTGGTCAGTGAGATTTTTAGGGATTGGCATAAGAAGTTGCATGAAGCATTATGGGTAGATCGAACTTCACCAAAACAGGCCATAGGAATGTCACCATTTGAGTTGGTATATGGTATTGGCGCACAACTATCTTTTCCTTTAGAATTAGTAGCTTCTAAACTACAGACAGTGATAGAAGATGCATTTTTTTCATAGCTCTCTTGAAAAACGAATTATGTACTTAACCAAGATTGAAGAGGAAAGGGAAAAGCTGGTTGACAAGATTATAGAACATCAGATGAGGGTTAAAAAGATTTTTGATCAGAAAGCAAGGCCCAGAAAGTTCATGAAAGGGGACCTAGTGTTATTATGGAATAAAAGGAGAGAGCTGAAAGGTGCTCATGGCAAATTTGAGTTGCTGTGGAAGGGGCCTTATGTGATTCATGAGGTAAAGGGACCCAATTCTTTTAAACTTTCTTACTAGGATGGTTTTGAACTACCCCTATCTTATAATGGGCAGGACTTAAAATTGTATCAATTGTAAACAGGCATCCCCTATCAATTTGTACATACATTTTTGTTGTGTTAGTCTAGGTGTGTCGGTTTTTGTTGTGAGTCAAACCTTGGAGTAAATTGTTTTGTGAAACCAAAGATTTTGAGATTCATTGCTTGGTACTTTACAGTTCCAGTCCCCATGCAGAGCCACTATTGGGCCCATAGAGAAATTTCCATTCCATATGTGTCCTTGTTTGAAGTAATGCCCGTCTAATTCGTTGGTCAAGTCATTTCCTTAACCTTCCTCATGTAACTTGGCCATTGTTATGTTTTTTAAGTTTCACTACATTGAACTTGAACCTTGAAATTGAACCTTTTGCTTCAAGGTTCAAAGTTCAATGGGCGTTGTTTTGAATGTCTTGTTCTTTCACGCAGTTTTAAGTCCTTACTAGTCCTTGTCGGCATTTTGCATTCTTTGAACCTTGAACTTGACCCTTTTAGGTTCAAGGTTCAAGGTTCAAGATTTGTCATGTTAATATTGTGTCGCGATTGTTTTACAAAGTTTAGAGTTTGATGTATATGCTTCTTGGAAGACATGTGACTTGCCACGAGGTGACGGTGCAGACTTTTAGGATATGATAAACAACAACAGAGGTGAGGAATATTCTTTCTTCAATGATTTGAAATGTCATTTATAAAAAGTATGTGTGAAGATCCATAGTGTCAGAAATGAAGTGACTTAGCATTTAAAGCATGCTCCAGTGCAATCATTTCAAAGTAAGGTCACACGAACGAAGAGTAATGAAGACCATTTTTGGTAATGATGGGTAAGATTTTCTCGGCTTTAAAACTAAGTAGTTGTCACGTCGAGATTATCATTTTCTTTGGAAAGTTTTGAGAAGAAATTTTTGGAGTAGGAGAAATAGATTGTGATAGGGATTTCAATATGTTAGAGGAAGGTATGTTCAACAACTTTCTCAATTGTTGCAGTTTGCTTTAAAAGATCTAGGAATTTTGTTAGCTGTTTGTTTTCATTTTCCCTTTCCTTCTTTGCCTAGGGTAATTGGGAAAAATCACGAGCTAAGCATGAGGCCTACTTTGCCCAAATTAGTAAACTCATCTTCCCTTGTAAGCTCTTTACCGGAACTAGGTGACACAACATTAGTTCAACTGGATTTAGATGTTTTTTAGAAAGAGTAAGGAACCCAGCCGTAGATCCTGTGATGAGAGATATTACACAGAGTGGATTATTAGAAGCAGTTGCATTTCCCACAGCTGCTCCTTGCCCTCAATTAGTTTTAGAATGTATGAATCATTATGACAAGGGTAATAGATGCATAAGGAAAAACAATGGTGAAGTTTTGTTATCCATTGATAGACAGATAGTAATGGCAGCCATGGGTATCCCACATCGGGAACCCTATGAAGATTGGATGGTTGGGAAATCCTATGGAATTTTCTCTGAGAAAACACAGTATTACAGAACTGTTATTGCATGGAATTGGCTTCTAAGATGCCAAAAAGGAGGCTTAAGGCTGCCAAGACCTCTAACCCACGAGCATTTAATTCCCGCAATCAGAGACTTGGTAATATTGTTAAGCAGAGTAAAGGGTAATTCCCACTCTTTCTTTTGGGAGGACTAGATGTATTTCTTCATCCAGGTCACTCTCGATAAAAATCGGTTCATCAACTTGAGAACTGTTATCGCAGAAAGGTTACACGAAGGTTTGAGTAATTATCTTGGTATGCCTAACGTTTATATGTCTTACTACCTTTTATATATGCTTGCCTGTGTGAGAGAATGGTCTGGATTGTCCCATGTAAAATGGGTTCAAGGCATAAGAATTTATGAGTATCTTCCTAATTTGCCTTTAAAAGGGCATGTTGATGATTATCTTTGTTGGAATGATATTTTCATTGGGAGGTTGACCTTTGAATTACAAGGTAACTTCTATAGAAGGATGTCTACAGAAGCTGTTGAACTTGTTAACATCTACGGTAGTTTCTTTACATAGTTTAGTCATTTCACTTACCTAAGGGTTGGAGGATTTAAAGGTGAACCCTTTAGGCTACCTAGGTATGTTTCAGACTCCTGTATTTTGATCAAAATTTCTAGGCAGCTTGCTTATGTCGCAGATGATTATGGTGAGGACTCCAACACAAGTGGGATTTTCCCCATTGATTTAGGCCATTAAAACTATAGGTCTATCTCTGATGCGTTGAATCTTGAGCTAGAATTTAAAAGGTTTCATTTGAAGACCTTTGTGAAAAGAGATAATTTTGATAGTAAAGGTTTCATTGCTCAATATGTGAAGAAGATGGTTCCTGATCAACATGTTCCTTAGTTGGAGGATTATTGGGAGGGTTGCCAGGATGAATTTGAAGTAAGGAAAAGGAGTTGGTCTAGGTTAACCTTGAAACAAATTCATGACATGAAATTTCCATTGGATACTTCAGGTGTCACCACTGATGATGAAGATATACTTGATTCTGAGTTTATGAAGCGAGTATATAAGGAACCTCTTCCAGAGGTGGATTGGAGCAAAAAGATGGAAGATAGTATTCAGACATGCACCTTCAATGTAATTTGTAGGACATAAAACTGGCTTAGGATTTGCTGATTTCATCCGACACGAGCAACCAATTCAAGAAGCAAAAGTGGGAAGAGGAATACCACAAGCAAAACTTCTATTTTAACTAACACTCCCTTTTCTGTTGCAAGAAAAAGGCAGACAAAGATTAAAGAAGAGAAAACTGACACTGAGGCTTAACTTTCTATTAGGGGTCGGGTTACCAGGTCAAGGTCCAAGAAGAGTTTTCAGCTGCTGGCTCCTCATCTCATTCTTGATTTGGATGCAGAGGAAACACTGTGTAATATGGCATCCCCTATTTCTGATACAGATAAGGTTTCAACTGGCGTAGATACTACCTTCTAGGATTCAGGGATGCTTCATATCCAATCTCATGTAGACAGTGCCACATCGCCACCCTCAGTAGGACCTCCACCCATGCCATCTACGGAACTGACTCTGGCACCCAAGTGGTCGAGTCAATCAATTACTACGAAAAGGAATGTGGTCCCTATTTCGGTTTCAATGGAGGATGCTGTGAGTAAATGTCTGGGAAAGTCCAAAAAGCTAAAAATGGAGGCTATGATTGGTTTCGATAAAAATACGAAGCATTGGACTGTAGACATTGCCAAACCCGCGACCGACAAAGAGGTTGTTACTATTTGAGAAGCGGACTATGCTATTGAATGAGTTGATTTGGGGGTCGGAACTAGAGCCGTGGATGTGAAACACCTGGAGACTTCAACCAAATGAATTATCTCTTGTACTTGGAAGGATGAAAGAGACAAGGCTGGGTTAAAGAAGAATTTAATGCAAATGGCTTAGTATATTCATGCATTGCAGAATAGCCCATTACCGTTGTCCCAAAGTTCAGGGCCATTTACCCTAAAATCACCTAGTAATCAGAAATTCTTTGATGAAGTTCAGCGAAACAGGATGATCGTTGAGGTCTTCTCAGAATGGCTCACCTCGATCATGCATAAAGGGACCAATTACATAACGGATTTAGTCCAAATTTTTAAAGATGCTAATGTAGTCACAAAAGAATTGGATTCTAATTTAATCTTGTGGCAAAAGAGAAGGCTAAATGGGCAGTGATTTCAAAACAGATGCGCAACATTCAACGTTATGGCCTAATGAATTTTCTTGCTGAAAGGCAAGTGCCAGGGTTAAATGAAGACATAATGTTTATTTGCAAAGAGAGAATTGAGTGGCGTAATTAGATTATTGAACAGGGCCATAGTGAATCAGCCAATTTGCATGGTGAATTAGCAGCCTTAAGGACCACCATGCAGAAGGATCTCCGCTGCGTGGATGTCCAATTTCTTAAAGAAGACAGCCAAACTCTCGAAGATACTGCATAGATGATTAACCAGTTTAGTAGCCACATTAAACAAATCAAGGTGGAAAAATACTTGGCCGTGGGAGATTTTACGAGGATTTCCAAAGTAGAATCAATGCTCACAATTTGTCTTGATCACTTGGACTCACACAGGGACAAAGTGCAAATGGTAAAGAGAAAGAAGGAGCTCTAGAAGTAGAGAATAATTCACATCAATTTGCCACATGTAACTGTAATTCAAGAAATTTTGAAGGTGCATTGAGAGTGGAGTGTGGCAAAGGCGACGATGGTGTCCTTCCAAAACACCAACCCAAGCGATCACACTGAGACAGAGCAGATGGCATGACTAGCACTGCAGGCAATTGTTTTGCTAGTGAGTCTAGTCCATTTAAATTTCGGCTATGTAGTTAGGGTAGTTTTCTATTAACTCATTCGAGTTAATTTTACTTTGGTTTAAAAACTATTGGTCTAGCGACCTATATATATGTTTCACAATGACTTTATTGAGGTTCACTAAGTTTTTGAAAAGACTCTTTAAAATTGGCTAAACGCTTTGTGTATATAGAAAGTGGATGATCATCAATGAATGAAAATCTTGTTAACAATTATCTTTGATTTCAAATCTGTGTGTTTGATATTTTAAGTTTGGTTTATGTGAAAATCTATTTCAAAGAAGGGGCTGTTACACTTTCTATATGTGCAGAAAACTATTGGCAAATTTCATCTTTAAGAGCTTTTCATTTTGTTTTAGTGTACATGTGAAGTTTGTTGGATTTATATAAAGAGTTATATATGAATCAGTTCTTGCATTCATTTTGTATTGACTGGTGGATGCAATTACCTTTTAGTGCTTTCTGGTGAAAAGCATTCTATTGATTGTGTGTAATTTGGAGCTGATTGAATATTTATTAGAGGGAGTTGTACCTTAATTCAAAGGTTAATCAATATAATGATTTTCCAACTGTTTGGTAGAAAGTTTGTCTTTCTTTCCTCCACTAATAATGCATAAAGATTAAACAAATAAAGGGAGACAAATTTGTTTACCAATATTAAGATAAGTTCTACTCAGGCTATGAGAGATCTTCCCAAGTTGATGAAACCTGGTAACCTTATATGCAAGGAATGTTAGTTAGGGAAACAAACAAGAAATTCTTTCAAAAGTAAGATTCATTTTCCAAATGGATTATTGGATGTTGTGCATACTGATTTGTGTGGACCTTCTAGAGTTAGAAGTTTGCATGGAGATAGATATTTCATGTTGCTGATTGATGACTATTCTAGGATGATGTCGGTTACTTTCTTGAGTGAGAAGTCTAAAGCTCTAGAGAAATTCAACATTTTCAAAGCTATGGTTGAGACTGAAATGGGTTTGAAGCTAAAGTGTCTGAGATCTTACAGAGATGGAGAGCTCACTTCCAGTGAGTTTAATGCATTTTGTGAAGAACATGGGATAAGAAGATAGTTGTCTGGTCCAAGAAAATGGAGTTGTGGAAAGGAAGAACATAACCATTCAAGAAGCTTCTATAACGATGATGTTGTAGGGAAATGTTCCACATGTCTATTGGAGATAAGTTGTGACACTACTATTTACACTGTTAACTGGGTGCATATCAAAGGTGATACTAGTAATACTCCTTATGAATTATGGATTGGTCATGCTCCCACTATTAAATCTTTCAAAAATTTTGGAGGTAAATGTTATATCAAGAGGGATGGAGATATAGGAAATTTTGATGCTAGATGTGATGAAGGAATATTTCTTGGTTATTCTATTAAAAGCAAGGCCTACCAGTGTTATAATAAGAGATTGACAAATGTAGAACTTGTGAATATCATTCAAATGATCAGAATGGTAGTGCAAACAAAGGGAAGCAACCTCAAACACAGAACCAAGTGCATATCATTCCAGTGAATCCAGTCACTCAAGGAGAAGGAACTAGTACAAGTGTAGAAGAAAGAACTCAAGACTCTAAAATTCAAGAAGATCCTAAGACTCCTAGGTATGTAAGGTTGAATCATTCTGAAAATCAAATCATAGGAGATAGAAATAAAGGTGTTTAAACAAGAAAAAGATTTTTTGAAGATCGAGTTGAGTATTGTTTTATTTCTAAGATTGAACCTAAAGATGTGAATGAAGCATGTAAAGATGAACATTAGGTAAAATAAAAGGAAGAATAATTGATGTGGATTGAGAAGAACAATACATGGATTCTTTCTCCCAAACCTAAAAAAAAATGTAACTGGAACCAAATGGGTCTTCCAGAACAAATTGAATGAGAAAGGTGAATTGGTTAGGAACAAAGCCAGTCTTGTTTGTAAAGGATATTCTCAAAATAGAATGAATTGATTTTGAAGAGACTTTTCTCTGGTGGCAAGAATTGAAGTTGTAAGATTGTTTCTTGCTTATGTTAAACACAAAAATTTCAAATTCTATTAGATGGATGCCAAGTCAGCATTCCTAAATGGTGATTTGGAAGAAGAGGTGTATATAGAGCAACTAGATGAATTTCTATTGATTGATCAAGGAGATATGGTTTGTCGGTTGAAGAAAGAATTGTATGGATTGAAGCAAGCCTCAAGAGAATGATATGATAGATTGGATAAGTATTTGCTAAAGCTAGGATTCAACAAAGTTATTGTCGATAGTAATCTGTATTTAAATATTGATCATGATAACATTCTGATTGTTGAAGTTTTTTTTTATGTTATTATCTTTGGAGGGAATGATAGTTTGTGCAAAGATTTTGCTAATGAAATGCAAAATTAATTTGAGATGTCTATGATTGGAGATGAAATTCTTTTTGGGTTTGCAAATTACTCAGTTAGAAAGAGGAATCTTTATATCTCAGTCCAAGTATGTGAAATCATTATTGAAGAAGTTTGGTATGGATGATACAAAGCCAATTGGAACTCCTATGGTGACTGAATGTAAGTTGACTAAGGATGATGATTCCCCTAAAGAAAATTAGACTAGATATAGGTCTATGATTGATGGATTACTTTATTTGACATAGACTAGACCTGATATCATGAATGTTGTTTGTCTTCTTGTTAGATTTCAAACCAATCCTAAGGAATATCATGTTGTACCTGTTAAAAGAATTTTCAGATATTTGGAAGGAATAGTTGATTTTGGTTATCCTAAAGATGATGATTTTACTTTGAGTGTGCATGATAAAAAGAGTACTAGTGGTGGTGCATTTTTCTTGGGAAAAAAGTTGGTTTCTTGGTTGAGAAAAAAGAAGAATTTTATTTCTCTATCTACAACAGAGGTGGAGTATATTTCTGCTCCTAACAACTGTACTTAGGTGGTGTGGATGAAGCAAAAATTGAAATATATCAGAGTAGTGTATGTTGAGCCTATTGTTATATATTGCAACAATTCAAGTGCGATTAATATTTCTAAGAATCTAGTATTGCATTCAAAGACTAACCATATATGAATCAAGTTTCACTTTCTAAGAGATAAGGTAAATGAGAAGGAAGTTAGACTATAGCATGTTCCTACAAAGGAGAAAATTGCAGATATTTTCATGAAGCCTTTGCTTAAGGATACTTTTGAGTATCTCAGAGGGAAGTTAGAGGTGATTGCCGCTGCTGGTCAGAATTAAGATGCATTGGTATGCATCATCCTAGTGCATTTCAAAATCATATCTTGTGATCTGGATTGATGAGTGGTGGCTTCTACTCAAGAGGAGTAGTCAGTGGGTCAGTTTTGTAGTTTGATTGCAAATATGTGGCTTTTCCATGGATGTCAAATGGGGAGAGAGTCATGTGAAAAACCTTGAGAGGGGAAGAGTATCATACAATATTTTGGAGAGAGAACCATGTGAAGAGATTTTTCTTTTACTTTGTCATTAATTATTTTTCACATCATATGTTGCCATCAATGCTAAAGGGGGAGATTGTTGGAGATTGTTGGGAGTATGTTGCAAATATGTGCTTGAGAGATATCTGAGAGATGTTTTATCATTGATGTCAACATGTTTCTCTATCAGTGTTAGTGATGTAATGAAGTTCAATGAGTTAGTTTGTTCAACATAGTTAGCATGTTGAAGATCAAAGTTTACAGATTAAATAGTTTCTAGAGGACTATATTATAGTTGATTTAGTTCAGGTTTTAGAGGTGCACATGAAGATTTGATTGAGTTATGGGTATCTATGTTGTGGCTAGTTTTTTAGTTGTTCAATGATTATAGTGTCTGGTATTTTGATCTGTATTTCTCCGCATTTTAATATCTTGATCTACATATTTGGAGGAATGTTTAGAACATTAATGTGTATCTTCAATTTAAATGATTTGTGATTTGGAGGTCCGCACGTTATTTTTCAAGATTGATAGTCATTGTAGTTAATGTTCTTTAGGTTCAGTTTGATGATGCTAATGATTCTAGTAATTCATATTGGTGCAGATGTTGCTATCATAATTTATGATGGTTGTGGATGTTTATGGATTGTATTTATTTTGTGTTGGTGGCATGCATTGATTGTTGCACTCTTAATTGATGATTCTCTTTGGTGCATTAATTTTCTTCATGTTTTTGGTCGACTGGATGCTTGTAGTGTATTGTAGATGTTCGATGTGAAAACTTTTTGAGGTGTAGCGTGTTTGAGGTGATGATTTAGGTCCATGCTATGTCTTATCAAAAAAAAAAAAATTCGTATGTGATAATTTGTATCTAATCAACAACTATATTATTTCAATTGTTTAATGTGTGTTGAGCCGACCTTGTTGATCTTTCCAAGGTTGATGTTATGTATAAATAAATGTAATAGTCTTGTGTGTGGCATGTATGAAAAGAAGAGTGGATGTAGAGTGCATGAATAATGTATTGATCTTTTGAAAGTAGAGGATAAGAGTGTGAAGATGGGAAAATTGTTATGTGCTTAACCAAAATTGTAACTAGGCATTAAGGAGATGCTATTTTCCAATTCATTACTTCTAGATGTGATCCGAATCTGTTTGTAAGGTAGTGAGCCTTTCTTGGGTTGTAGCCCTTGTTGTTTTGAGCAGCGAGCTCTAGGTAGTGTGACCAAATGCATGTGTATTCCCCATTGTAATCCTTCTATACTTCTAATAGAGTATACTTATATTATGGGTGTGTTCCCATCGTGGTTTTTCCTTTGACTGGGTTTTCCATGTCAAAAATCTTGGAGCTATGTGTGTTTATTATGTGTTGTTAGTTTATGATTCCATGTTTAATTATTATATCTTAGAATAAGTTCAAGTTGTGTAGGTTTTCCAAACAGTCAATTCACCCCTCCCCCTCTCAGTTATCTACCCTATTTCATCAAACTCAATATGCTCATGTAGTGAAACATGGACACTTGTATGGGTGTTCTACTTCAAGTTCATTATTTACCTCATATAGTCTTCCCTAATATTACTTTGTGTAGCATAATACATCAAACAAGAAGTGCTTTAGTAGCCCTTACCAAATTAATTCATTTAGTTGTGTATTTTTCATGTACTAGAGAGTTTTTAGTAAATCAAAGTAGAACATAGTACTCTCTTAGGCTTCATCTTAACCTCTTAGTTGTTGTTCATCTCCATGGTTGCTCACCACACTACTAGAATTAGCTCATACAATTACCATCCACAAGAGATTACAAATATAGTACTCTTAGGGAACACATAAGGGTAATTCACAAGATTCAAGTCTATAGGCCTTTTTGTAACAATATTCTAGCATCACTAGACCTACTTCTAATGGATTTGATCAAGTGGTGATGGGAAATTATTTTGGATTATACTTTATGTCTTTCTTCAACATGGTTAGAAAAAAATCCGCCCCATGTGATACACATGTGAAACTCATATCCCCGCCTCTCATTTATTTCATTCTCTCTTTGTAATTCAAATGTCATACCACCTCTATTGTCATTGTGTGTCCTATTTCTCTGTTTCGCTTCAACCAATTTACACATTTATATGTCAAGGTACATTGCGAATTTGTTAACATAATGAAAAGGTATTTAAATAATTAGGATTTATTTGGTAAATAGAATGATAATTTATACAAAACAAAAACAATTATATCAACTATAACTATGTATAACAAGCATAACCACTGCATAATAAATTGAATATAAAAAACTGTAATGTTTTTTGATCTTATGCTAACAAATACAATATTAAAACTATTGGCCATTTGTTGGAATTGATTATGTCTTACATTGATGTTTTGTCATTGATGCCAACACTATTTGTTTGGATTCTTTACCGAAACCCTTCTGATCCTAGTAGGTTGAGTGGTTTCTGGTTGATTTGGATCCGACATGATTCGGTATGATTTGGTTATGGATTTTGCTTGTTCGGGATACTCATGTTCATATTCAATAAGTTGGTTTTGGTCTGGTAATCAGACGCTATTCTATTTGCTTAAAAGTTTTATTTTTGGTTCCAGCAAGGGTTTCACTAGCAGAGATTTTGATGAAGATCTTTGATGAATTGCATAAGTGGTACTGTCATAGCTTCTAGTGGAGTTTCAAGATACTGATGGTGATCATATTCGAGACTTGATGGTTGGAGATCATTGTTGTAGCATGTGGACCTACACCGGGTCCCAGTTGATCAAGGTTTTTGACTGACTTTAATCTAACGTGTGGATTGGACCTCTCAATATGTTTTCATGATGTCTTATGTGTTGGATATTATTTATTTGATCTAAGGCCGACATGATTTGTAATTATGTAATTGGTTTATTATCTGGTGGCCAACCTAATTTTTTATGGTCGAGGGTTTGTATATATAGATATAAGATCTCATTGTAGATCACCATGGTTATGTTAGAGGTCATGGTCAAGTGATGTAATGTGTGAATAATGTAACTCATTCAGGTAGAGGATTTGGTTGATCATTGGAGATTGAATTGGGTTTATGTAAGAGGATTTAGTCCTTCGGTATTGAGCTTAACCAGAACTATACTTAGGCATAGGAGACGCTATCTTTTATAGCTCAACACTTCTTTGGATTAGAGTCTAGATTTCTATGTAGTCAATGAGGCTCCTTTTGTGATGAGAAGTGTCCTCTAGGTTGTTGACCTTCTTGCAAGTGCAGGCCCCTCAATTGTAATTCACATACTTATTGCAAAAGTATTATCTAACTGTGGGTAGGCTTCCCACCATGGTTTTTCCCTTTACTAGGTTTTCCACGTACAAATCTTAGTGTCATGTGGATGGTTTTTATTCTGTATTTATTGTTTATACTTAATTGGTTTAACTATTATTCTGATATTAATGTTTTGGGTTCCAGTATTAAATTTTTAACTGCTAATGGTTCTGTTAATCTATGACAACTGATTCAACCTCCCCTCTCAGTTGTCTTCCAGTTATTTGAACTGTCTAACAATTGGTATCAGAGCTTTGGTCCTCTCTACAGAAAGCTTAACAACTTGAGGAAGATCCTATGGCGACTGACAGTTAAATTTCATCAATTTCTTTTGGAGCTATCTTTCGGAGAGATATTCCCAAGCTTGATAGAATAAATTACATAGTATGGAAGTTTCAGATGGAGACTCATCTAAGATGTCTTGGAAAGGAGATTTGGGAGATCACACAAAATGGTGTCACACCTTATAATCTAGGATCTAGCAATCCTCCTCCTGCAAACTTGGATAAGGATCTTGAGAATTATTGTAGAGCAAGAGAATCCCTCTTGTATTCTTTTTCTGATCAACAAATAAGGGATTAACCATCAAATCATTTGGAAAGGCTATATGGGATAATTTGGAGACTCTTAATGAACGTGACCCTACAGTGAAGCTTGCTAAACTTGATGGTTACTAGGTGAGATATGGAAACCTAAAGATGGAAGAAGATGAAAGGAATATTGCATTCATGGAAAGGGTAAATGAGATTGTTATGAGAATTCAATGTTGTGGTGGAACTCTGAGTGAAGATTAAATTTCTTCTAAATTTCTGAAAGCTCTACCATCGGCTTACAAAATGAAGGATACTACTATTAGTGAGTTGAGAATAATGGATAATACATCAATAGAGATACCTTGGTTGGGAAAATATCTTTTTTTGAGCTTGAAGAATTTGGACCTTCTGGAGTTGTGAAGACTGAACCTACTTTTCATGCTTCTACATCTGCAACTATTGAGCAAGATTGGAAAGCTTTGTATGCAAAGGAATTGGAAGATATGAAGAGAGAAGATGATGAGTTTGAGAAACTTGAAGCACTTAGAAGATTACTTAAAGGACTGGTAGGAAGTAAGTATGAAGGAAAAACACTTTTAAATGTTTTCCATGTAATAAGATTGGTCATTTTGCATCTAGATGTCCTAAAAGGAATTCAAGATTCAAAGAAAGAGTTAGAAGATCATTTAAACCTAACCCTGGATATCAAAACAAGTATAAGTATAGGAAAAAAATAGACTAATCATCCTACATAGTGGATGAGGAAGGCATTACTGATTCTGGTGATGAACAAACAGAAGATCCTGCTAGTGGTTGTGGCAATGGGAAGGAATGGGTGTTCCTGGCTATCAAGGAAGATGATCTGACACTAGAAGAGAATGTACTTGAAGAGAAAGAACTTGCTGATAAAATTGAAGACAAGGATGAATGGGTAATTGAAAACGGTTGTTCACATCATATGACTGAAGATAAAGGGCAATTTTTGTCATTGCAAGAATTTGATGGTAGTCTAGTTAGATTTGGAGATGACAAGGAATGTATGATCAAAGGAAAGTGAACTATATCATTGGATGGTAAGAACAATATTGACAATGTTTATTATGTTGAAGGTCTAAGGCATAATATTTTAAGTGTAGGACAATTGGTGGATAAGGGATTTCAATAATAGTTCAAGGATGGAAAATGTAAAATCATTAGCAGATTTGGTTTGGAGATTGCAATCGCTACACAGATAAAAGGTAACATATTTCATTTGAACTCTAGTGAGAATACATGTTTTATTACATAGATTGATGAGAGTTGGCTATGGCATAAAGGGTTGTGTCATGTGAATTTTGATTGCAATATAAAGATTAGTTCAACTAAGGCAATTAGGGATATACCTAAGATTATGAAGCCCTAGAATCTGGTATGTAAAGAATGTCAAATGGGTAAACATGTCAAAACCTCTTTTAGGAGTATACAAGATAAATCTAATGATGTTTTTGATCTTATTCATGCTAATTTGTGTGGCCCTTCTAGAGTTAAAAGTTTTCAAGGTAATAGATATTTCATGCTAATCATTGATAATTATTCTAGAATGATGTGGGTTACTTTTCTAAAACAAAAATCTGAAGAATTTGAAAAGTTTAAAATCTTTAAGGCTAAAGTGGAAATTGAGACAAGATTGAAGATTAAATGTTTGAGGTTAGATCATGATGGAGAATTCACATCCGATGAGTTTAATAACTTTTGTGAGAAGCATGGTATAAGAAGGCAATTTTCTCCACCCTTGATACCTCAGCAAAATGGAGTTGTGGAAAGGAAGAACAAAACTCTCTTGGATGCTACTAGAACAATGATGATTGAAGCGAGTCTACCTCATATCTACTGGAGAGAAGCAGTGAGAACATCAGTTTATACATTCAACTGAGTACATATCAAAGGAGAAACTGGTAAGACACCTTATGAATTATGGTTTGGCAATACACCTACAATTAAGTATTTTAGAATTTTTGGTAGTAAGTGTTATATCAAAAGAGATGATATCATTGGCAAATTTGATCCTAGATATGACGAAGACATATTTCTTGGTTATTCTAATGAAAGCTAGGCATATATATGTTATAACAAGAGATTGGAGAGAATTGTGGAGAGTGCTAATGTCAAAATAGATGAGGTGAACAAAAGTCAAATTAGAGTTTATGAGAAGGAACCGACAGTGGAAATGATTATATTTGAACCAATAGCATCTTTATCGTAACAGAGTGTTGAACCAGTAACTCTGGCAGTATCAGAGAATTCTACAGTAACTAAAGAACAAGGAAGAGGAATAGTGAGTCAGAAGACTCCTAGGTATGTAAGATTCAATTATTCAGAAAATCAGATCATTGGGGATAAGAGCAACGAAGTGATGACAAGAAGAAGACTGACAACTAATGAGGTGTGTTTAATTTCACAAGTTGAACCGGTATCATTAATTGAGGCATGTAAAGATGAATATTGGTTGAAAGCTATGGAAGAAGAATTCAATCAGATTGATAAAATAACATATGGACTTTGGTTCCCATGCCTAAAAATAAGAATGTTGTTTGAACTAAATGGTTTTTTAGGAATAAATTGAATGAGGATGGTCAAGTTATAAGAAATAAGGCTAGATTGGTTTGTAAAGGATATTCATAGAAGAAAGAAATTGATTATGGAGATACTTTTGCATGTGTAGCTAGGATTGAAGTTGTCAGATTATTTCTTGCCTATGCTACCTATAAAAACTACACGTTTTATAAGAAGGATGTTAAATGTGCATTTTTGAATGGTGATCTTTATGAGGAAGTTTATATTAAGAAACCCGATGGTTTTTCACTATCAGATGATACAAACATGGTTTGCAGGTTGAGAAAACCTGTATATGGATTGAAACAAGCACCTAGAGCTTGGTATGTGAGGTTGGATAAATATCTTTTGAAGCTTGGTTTTACATAAGGTAGTGTTGACAGTAATTTATATTATAAAATCACTAATGATGATATACTAAATATTGAAATATTTGTTGATGATATTATTTCTAGAGGTGAAGATAAGCTATGCATAGAACATTCTAAGAACGTGGAGAATGAATTTGAGATGTTTATGATTGGTGAGATAAAAAAATTCTTAGTGATGCTCTACGAAATGGTGGAAGATTAGACTAGAACTTGTGGTAGAATAACACACAAAAAACTAGAACTTGTGGTGGAATAACACACAAAAAACTAAGAAACTATTAATGTTAATCAACCAAAAACTAATCTAAGTAGGCATATCAAAAGAGACACAAAAAATATGAAAGAATATTTAACTAGGAAAGTAAATATAATGAGACATCTCCAAATGCCTCCTAACATGCTCGTATCTCCTTCTCCTTTGTTCCTCTCCTCTCCAAGTTCCAAACTAGTGTAGCTTTCAACAGCTTTTTGCGCTATGGATGCTTATGGAGGTTCAAGATTGAAATGTTTACTCTAAAATGCTATGCAAATGTGAATAAAAGCTAATATTAGATGCTATGATGCTAAAATGATTTATTTTAGGCCAAAATAACAAGATATTAGTGATTTATGCTAAATGCTCTCTAAAATTCTCTATAACTTAGATGCATACAAGTTTCCAGGATCTGGATTATGAAGAAATGGGTTCTATTTATAGGAAAAATGGAGCAATGGATGGTTGAGATTGAGTAATCTCAACAAGGGTCAGGATTGAATGATATTCAATCCATGTGAAGGCTTTCAACCCAATCCCATGATGACAAGTGTCAATGTGGGATAGATTGAAAGGAGAGGGAATAAGCATTAAATGCTTGACATGACCTGAGAGTTAACTTGGGAGTTAAGGTCAAGGTTAGGTTGAATGAATAAATTCTTTATTCAAAGAATAAAGCTTTTATCCAATGGATAAACTCTTGTGCAAATGCAAAAGGGATAACCATGGTCAAAGCAATAAATGTTTGAGGAGACATATGAGTGCAAGTTGAATTAACCATAAACGGTTATGTAAGAGCCATTAATGGTCATGTAAGAGCCATTAGTGGTTTTGAAAGACTTTAGAGGTTAGATTGTTGAACACACAAAACATTAAATGCATTTCAAAGACTTTGAAGTCTTTGAGAAGTGACTCCAAGTTTCATAGGAATGTGACAATAATTAGGGGATTGATTAGGCTAATTAGGAAGGGTTTAGAAGAATCTAGAAGGGGTTTTAGGAATGCGTGTGGATTTGGTGGGTGAGGGAAAATAAGATTTTTATTAAAATAAAATTCATTTATTTCAATAAATGGGTGCAAGTTGCATTTGTAAGAAAATGCAAGTGGGGGGATAAATGAATTAAATAAATATTTTATTTAAGTTATTTAAAAGAGGAAAAGGGGATTAAATGAAATAAATATGATTTATTCATTTAATTAATTTGTGAATTTGGTTGAATGAATTAATTAAAATAAATTGAATAATTTATTTAATTAATAGGAGAATGTTTGAAGATGAATTAATTAAATATTAATTTAATTAACTGATGGTTGGTTTTTAATCAAATAAATAGCAAATATTCATTTAATTAAAATGGACAAATTTATGTGACTATATTTGCCCCTCCTTGAGACAGTGTGATTTATCACGTCGTTTCAAATAAAGAAAAAAAAGTGTGAAGAAATGCCCCATAAAATGTTAATTTAATGGGTGCTATGCCCCCATGAGAGATGGGCTAAAGAATTTCGAAAAATCGAGCGATCTCTCGAAAAAGAATGAAAATTGGCAAGGTGATAGAAAATAAGAAGTTAGCCATGTTAGTGAAAAATAGAAGAAATCAGAGATAAAATGGAGAAATGGGAGGCTCAGGAAGTTCACGGGGACCACGGCGGTGAGCAGGGAAAAATTAGGGGTATGACGAAGGGTTTATATGGGGAGAAAGGGGTGAAAACAGATTCATTTGTATCCGCGACCATAGTGAAATTATAGCTCTGATAGTGACTTTCTAGAAGAGGAAGGAGCAGTCAGGATGCCGGTACCTATAGTAGAGCATCGATTAGAGCGAGTCCGACGATTCCAACGGCCAAATGACTATGGACCAGCGGTATGTAAATTTGAGTTTTTGAATTTTACGCATTTTTGATGTATTTTTAGCTAGGTCCAAGTTGAGTCGAGACTATAGGATTTTGCCAAGATCAAGGGCACAATGAAAAGCATAAAAGAGACAATAGAATGACAAGAACAAATTGTATTCTCATCAATATGCAAAATGATCAACTAGATTAACCAGTACAATGAATATAAGCTTGCTTATATAGGCAAGGCCATATGGATGTATGAGCACACAAATATGACATGTGGCTCATGAGAAACAAGGGTAGGTAAGAAATACTAGGGGTAGGTAGGAGAAATAATATAATATTCCACAAGAGGTGGATGAGCCACCGAATGTGGAGTGTAATAGCAAAATAAGACCACAAAAGGTGGAATTTCTCCTACAAGCTCTATCCCTATGTGCACACTTCCCTAAGTGTCTCAAATCCAAACTACGAAGAGATGCATTATCCTAAGTTAACTTAAGTAAAGTGTAATAATATCCAAAATGAATATTTATTTACACCAACACCCCCCCTTAAGCGCAACTTAGGGGAATGAAGACTCAAGTCAACAATGCAAGATGGGTCCCGGCTACTATGCCATGATAGGTACCCATGTAAAATATGCAAATGCAAGCAAAACTATGCAATGCAATCTCTCACAAACAGAGAAAGGGAGAAAACCTAGTGGGAAAAAAATCCCCCCCAAAAGAGAGATGAATGTACAAAAGACTCTCAAAGAAGAAGGACAAAACCTCAAAGAGCAAAAAGTCCCCCCCATAAGAGAGGAAGGAGAAGTCAATTGACCCCCCCCTAATGACACATCTCGCACCCCGAAGAGAGTTCGCAACTGCTGGAACTTACTCTCGGTGAAAGGTTTGGTGAAAATGTCAGCAACCTACTCTGCTGTAGGACAATACTGCAAATCAATGACCTGCTCTTGGATGAGCTCTCAGATATAGTGCATATGAATCTCAATGTGTTTGGTCTGCTGGTGCTGGACCAGGTTCTTCGAGATTGCAATAGAACTCTAATTGTCTCAATGTAGAACTGTCGGTCGTGGAGTGGTGAATCCAAACTCTATGAGAATCTGCTGGAGCCAAATGGTCTCAGTGGCTGTGTTAACAGCACCTCGATACTTAGCCTCAGTCAAAGATAGAGCAATAGCATGTTGCTTCTTGCTCTGCCAACAAATGGGGCCCGAACCAAGGTGAAAACTGTAACCAGAAGTAGACTTACAATCAACTAGATCGCCAGCCCAATCAGAGTCTGTGTAACCAACCAAGCGAAGTCCTGTGCCTGCTGCATAGTGAATCCCATAGTGATGTGTACCCTGGATGTAATGAAGGATGTGTTTGGCGGCTTTCCAATGAAGCTCATGTGGTTCCTGCATGAAGCGGGAAACCATGCCAACTGCAAATGAAATATCAGGGCGTGTATGAGTCAAGTAGATGAGACTGCCCACAAGCTGACGATACAAAGTGGCATCAACTGGTGGAGAAGAACACTGAGCCTCAAGCTTTACTCCTAAAAGAAAGGGAGTTGGGGTAGGCTTACAATCAGCCATATGAAAGTGTGCAAGTAGATCAAGAGCATACTTGGGGTGTGATAGTGTAATCGCGAAAGGTGACTATGAAATCTCTATCCTGAGAAAGTAGTGCGAAAGACCCAAGTCAGTCATAGCAAATCTGTCATGCAAAGCAGATTTGACCCTACTAATGATGGATGAAGTACTCCCTGTAATGATCAAGTCATCAACATAGAGCACAAGTATCAAGTGAGAGTCATCCTATCGCAAAATGTAGACATTTGGATCGGAATGACACCTGGTGAACCCTATGGAGAGAAGAATGGAATCCATCTTGGTGTACCAAGCCCTGGGGGCCTGTTTAAGGCCATAGAGAGATTTCCTTAGTCCGCAAACCAAGGAAGTATCCTGGATGAAACCCTGTGGCTGCTCCATATAAATCTCCTCATCAAGATCACCATGAAGAAAAGCACTCTTCACATCCATCTGATGTACAACCCAACCATGAGCTATAGCAATTGCAAGTGTCAAACAAATGGAGTTCTTCTTGGCTACGGGTTCAAAGGTCTCAGTATAGTCAACACCTACAACCTGAGAAAAACCTTTTGCAGCAAGCCGAGCCTTATACTTATCCACACTACCATCTGCTGCAAACTTGGTCTGATAGATCCACTTACATCAAACCATCTTTCTCCCCTTAGGGAGATGGACTAAATCCCATGTGTTGTTCCTCATCAAGGAACTATACTCTTCCTCCATAGCTTGGTCCCACTTAGGAACCCTTGATGCTTTTGTAAATGTCTATGGATCGGAAGTGGTAGCAATGAATGCATGTGGAAGATCCTGATGTTGTGATGGAGTTCTCCATGTATATGAAGAATCCCCAACAAGAGAACTCGCGGACTCAAGCGTCTGTCAAGCCCAACGAGGTCTAGGTGGAGGTGGAGAATGAGGCTCCTCAACTGCAAGTGGACCCTACGGAGGTGTAACCCTATGAGTCGGAGTTGAAGGAGTCTCATCATATGAGTCACTAACATCACTATACAGAATGGAGGAAGGTGGAGGAGGTAGAGAGGTTTAGCTAGGAGAGCTTTCCTCAAAGTGAACACTCCTCTCAATGAACACCTCATGTGCCTCTGGATCCATCAATCTGTATGTCTTAACACCCTCAGGATATCCAACAAATATGCAAGGCTGACTCTGAGGTTCCAATGCCTTGCATTTCTACGGAGGTATGCGAGCCCATGTTGGACACCCAAAGACTCTGAAATATCTCACAATCGGTTTCCTACCAGCCCAAGATTCAAAAGGAGTAATACCTTGCAAATCTTTGTGAGGAACCCAATTCTAGATATGTGTGGCACAACTGATAGCCTCTGCCCAAAAGGTGGAATCAAGAGAATGTGCATGTATCATACAGCTAGCCATTTCTTTGAGAGTTCTATTCTTGCATTCTGCAACCCCATTCTGATGTGGAGTGTATGCGACAGAATGCTGAAGATCAATCCCCTCAAATGTACAAAAATCCTTAAGTCTTTTGTTCACATATTCCCTTCCATTATCTATGTGAAGAATCTTGACCACTTTCCCTGATTGTTTCTCCACACGAGTCTTGAAGTCCTTAATTCTATCAAATACTTCACTCTTATGAATGAGAAAGTAGACCCAAGTGAAGCGGGAGTAGTCATCAATGAAGGTGAGAACATAGCAGGCCTTACTAAATGAAGGTGCTTGAAATGGACCTGCTACATCGCTGTGAACAAGTTGAAGAACTTCCAAAGCTCTCCAAGTTTTCCCTTTATCAAACTTCTCTTCGGGATGCTTGCCCATGGAACAACCTGAACATACACCCTCTAAAAAACTGATTCGAGGTAGACCTGTGACCATGTCTTTAGTGCTTAGCTGCTGAAGATAGCAGTAGTTGAGGTGACCAAACCGCTCATGCGATAGCTTACTTTCTGAATTTGAATGAGTAAGCAAGGCCCTAGAAGGTGAACTTGGCACAAAGTGGGAGAATGAATAAAGCCTTGAGTTGTCATTGACTTGTCCCACTGCTACCAAGGCATCATCATCAAGTTCCTTTACCACAACTGAATCTGGTGTAAACTCAAACTTTTTCCCATTCCCATAGTGAATGATTTGGTAGATGGAGAGAAGATTGGTAGACAAGTTAGGAACATAGAGAACATTCTCAAATGTTCCATCATCCATGTCAACTGAACCTTTCCCTTCAACCTCTACTTGTGTGTCATCACCTATGTAAATGTGAGGTACCTTAGATGGCTCCAATGAAGAAAACTGCTCCTTTGTAGAACCCATGTGATATGAGGCACCCGAGTCAAGTATCCATTGCTGTGAAGAACCTGTTGTAGCCACAAATGCATGCCCTTTTCCCTTAGATTGTGAGGAAGAGGAAGGAGATGAATCCTTCTTTGTGTAGGCGGATGGCAAGTTGATGTTGTTTTTCTTAAGAAGATTGGTTAACTCATCAACTTACTTTGCGTGGCATTGATGCTCATCATGACCATACTTCTTGCAATATGCACAAGTTGGTTTATCCTTCTGAGGTGGTGTCCCCTTCTTGGAAGAGGATGAAAAATAGCCTTGTGATGGAGAGGATGATTGTCCTTTTTCCTAGTGTGGCTTAGACTTAGATTGCTTCTTCTTCTTGTTAGAATCTTTGCCTTAACTTCCTTGATTCCCTTGATTAGCCACTAAAGCCTTGGACTTTGAAGACTTGAGAAACCCCATGTTCAACAACTTAAATTGTTCCAATATTAACATTTCTGTGAAAGCATCAAATGAAGGCATAACATAAGAACTCCCCACTGTCAAACGATGAGTTTGGAAGCTAGACACAAATGCTACATATTCTGGTGCAAGCTTGTCCAACAAGTTGAATATCAACTGAGCATCCTTTTTGTCAATTCCACAATCCTTAAGCTTTGCTCTTAGCTCATTTGCTTTGGTGACATAATCTTGGATTGTATCAAAACTCTTGGGATCCAAGTTGGTGAGCTCATTGTCAATCTGATAGCCTCTGATTTCATCAACTTGTCCATACAATTTCTGAAACATATCCCAAGCCTCTTTGATTGTTTTACACTTCTCAATGTGAAAAATGAGGTCATCTGATACATACTTGCGTAAGGTTCCAAGAGCCATGTAATTCTTTGTGAGCCATTCTAATTGAGCAATTGGATTAGCCTTAGGATCAGGTGGTGCTGTTATTGTTCCATCTATGTAGTGTGTGAGACCCTTTTCCATTAATTTACTCCATACTTTAATTTTCCATGATGCATAATTATGTGGAGTTAAAGGTGGAAATTTATTAGGACTCATTGCAACAAAAATGGGAAGAGCACAAAGAGAGGCACAATTACACAAGACACCCCCCCAAATTCACTCAATCAAAGAACCCCCCCAAATGTGATGATTTTGACACTTTATAAGTAGTGCGTATACAATAGGCCACTTGCAAAAAATGGCAAAGTGGACTTCTGATTACAATTTTACAACTACCTTAATAAGGCCAAAAGAGTCTCAAACTGATAATGCAAGAGATCTAACTAAGATCCAAGCAATTTACAAGTACCTAATAGGCCAAATAAGACTAATATCCGAAAGTACAATTTACACTCAAAATCTTTGAAATCTGATCATATATTATGAAAGTAGATGAAAAAACATGCACTTTAAAAAAAAACAGCACCTAAAAAGGAGGTCGTATGAGCTCAAACGAGGCCTTTGAAGTTGCAGAATTGAGGATTGGACAGGTACAATTGAGAGAATCCAAAAATTCCCAAAAACCTATGCACCAAAATCATAAAATAACCCCACCACTATGAAGATCATGACATTTTAGCCCATTTAAAAAAAAATTGCACCAAAAAAGGAGCAAAAATGAGCAAGATATGGCCTTTCAAAGTTGGACTGCAAAACTGAAAAGCCCGATGGAGAGGGGTCAAAAAATTTTCAAAAAATGCTGATGTGGCACTGATGTCAGCAATTCACTATGTTAAATTTGATGACTGTCTGGCTGTCACAAAAACTTCGCCTCCCTACTAACTGGGCGTTCGTACTGTACAGACTGCTGACTGTGCAGTACGATTGATAGGGTGTACGGATCTGACGTGGCACTGTGCAGTGTACGGTTTTACCTGTGGGCCAGTGGCCACCCACTACATGGCGGACACAGGGCCACCTATTTTGGTGGTCGCTAAAGAGGAGGGAGCGGTCGGAGCCGAGGGGGTCGGCGCCTGTTCGGAAGTCGAGGCAGCCGACGGCGGAAGACTTGGGCGCTGACAGAGACACAACAGTGGCGACGGTAGGGCACGGTGGCGGCGGGGTCCCGGCCGGCGGGAGGAGACCTAGGCACCACGGAAAGTGCATAGCATCAGCGGTGGCAGGACTCAGAGGCGGCACGGGAAAACTCTGCGGTGGTGGTGGCAACAGAACGTGGCGGCGGCGGCTCCGACAGCAGGTACGCCTACAACCTGCGACACATGTACTGTGGGTACGGGGGGTCAAAATAGGTCGACTTTGTAGTCAAAATTTATGGAAACAGCCTCCCAGATTCAACGGTGATGTCCAAATCACTGTATGATGCCCCCAGAAAATGAAGATCCCCAAATCCGAAAATAGAAACCTTCCACGATGTCTCCAAAAACCGATCAATGAAGTCCCAATAGCTCTGATACCATGTAGGATTTTGCCAAGATCAAGGGCACAATGAAAAGCATAAAAGAGACAATAGAATGACAAGAAAAAACTGTATTCTCATCAATATGCAAACTGATCAACTGGATTAACCAATACAATGAATATAGGCTTGCTTATATAGGCAAGGCCATATGGATGTATGAGCACACAAATATGACATGTGGCTCAATGAGAAACAAGGGTAGGTAAGAAATACTAGGGGTAGGTAGGAGAAATAATATAATATTCCACAAGAGGTGGATGACCCATCGAATGTGGAGTGTAACAGCAAAATAAGACCACAAAAGGTGGAATTTCTCCTACAAGCTCTATCCCTATGTGCACACTTCCCTTAGTGTCTCAAATCCAAACTACGAAGAGATGCATTATCCTAAGTTAACTTAAGTAAAGTGTAATAATATCCAAATGAATATTTATTTACACCAAAATGTTGGCATAGTGACTATATACACGATGAGATCCCTCTCAACCAATAGTACGTCCTTTTGGTGTGATGGCGAAATGTACATGGTATCAGAGCACAGGTCATCGGTTCGAGTCCCTCGAGCCCTAGACCCTTCATCCGCGTAAGCTTGGCTTATCGATGTGGTATGTAGTGGGTATGAATCCTACATGGTACGTGGTTGTATCCGGCTCTATTGTGTGGGGTGGTGTTGGTGTAGCGACTATATACACGATGAGATCAGTCTCAACCAGTAGTACGTGCTTTTGGTGTGATGGCAAAATCTACAGAGTACGAGTACAACAGTGTATGGGGGGGTCAAAATAGGTCGACTTTATAGTCAAAATTTATGGAAACGGCCTCCCAGATTCAACGGTGATGTCCAAATCACTGTATGATGCCCCCAAAAAATGAAGATCCCCAAATCCGAAAATAGAAGCCTTCCACGATGTCTCCAAAAACCGATCAATGAAGCCCCAATAGCTCTAATACCATGTAGGATTTTGCCAAGATCAAGGGCACAATTGATTTTATTTTTTAAATTTTTTTTTAAAGTTTTTTTTTAAAATAAAACTTTTTCAATAAGTTTTTAATAATTAAAAAAAATAAACTTTTTTGTAAAAGTTTTTTCTTTAATAAATTTTTATTAAAGTTTTTTTTTTATTTCATTTTTTTTCAAAATAAATGGCTATCGCTTTTTTCTTTATTTTTTAGTAAAATTTTTTTTGCATGGCATAATAATTGTTTTATTTAGATTTTTAAAATCTTTTAAAAACACAAACATCATTTAATAAGTCAAATTGGGAACACTTTTTTTTCTTGTCACTTCACACTTGTCTTGCAGTGCTTCCAACCGGTAGTCAAGGGGGTGTTGATTTGCTCCTTTATATCTCTTGGCTACATCCCAATTGGAGGCTTTTTTTTCTGCAATATTCTACAGGGCTGTAGTGTCATAAATTGTACGCACTTGCTACGGTGGTACAATTTCACGCCTAGTTTAGCACCCGCCTTGCCGCATTTTGCATTTTGCATCGCATTTCCCCTTTAGCACTTAATTAATTAAATTAATTAGGTCTAAGGTTCTATTTTATCATCTCCCATAAAGTTGGGCCCCTTTTCATTAAAGTGTACCCCTTTCATTTTATTCTTCCAATACATCATTTAATCAAAAACCCTAATTAGGTCCTATTTTGAACTTGGGGGCTTGATTTTGGGGGTCAAAACATCTCGAAATCAGCTGTAATTTCGGGATTCTCTCTAAAATCATCATATCCGACAGTCCTGAAAATTTGGTGAAAAGTTGTCGGGACCATGGCGCCCAGAGTGCAACATGGTCCCAGACATTTTTCCCGAAATTTTAGGAGCGCGATCCAATCATAAAATAAAGCTTAACCCCACGAAATTGGCGGGAGATTCAATCTCTAAGTCAACCTAAAGTTGAAATTAAGACTTAGGGTTTCATACATAAGAGCTCTCTTTCTTCATTTGAAAGGATGGAATTTTTGGCTTTCAGGGACCTTCTATGCAGCGAAAGAGTAGATCTTTGAAGACTTTAACAACATTCAACATCCATCTATCAAGCATTTATCAATTTCATTCATCCATTTAGGGCTTGGAAGACATTGAAGAACAATAGGAGATTACCGACTGAAGATTGGCTTGTACCTCTCCCTTGGGGTTGGGTATGATTTCATGTTGTTTTCATGTCTTTGCATAAGCTTCAATACATCACTTATTCATGCTTTAGATCACTTTGAATCTTGATTTAGAGCATTCACATTATCATTTACAAGCAATTAGGGTTTACTTTCTAGGTTGCTCTAGTTTGCTTTCTTGCATTTAAGGACCTTGCACACACAATAGGTCTGCACACACAATACATTTTACAATACAACTTGGCTATTCGTGGAGGTGGAAATCACCGAAGTGGGGGTTTGACTAAGGCAAAACCCTATATAGCCACCCAAACACCTTTTCAGATATAAGTGCAGGTTTCGGGACTCGGATGACGCCGCAAGTTACAGATCCGGAAGAAGCAGACGGAGACCAAACAACACACCAAATCTCAAAGAAAAAGACCAGGACAGGGGCGTGGGGCACCCTGGTCCTGCCAGGATAGGGGTGCTGGGCACCCTGGTCCCTGGGACAGGGGCGCTGGGCACCCTGGTCCTCCTGACAGACAGCATTTTCAGCATTTTTGACAGCTTTTCCAAAGTGCAAAAACAACAGTTTTCGGAGTAGTTTCAGAGGCAGAATCAGGACAGTGGCGCCTGTGCCCCTGTCCCGAACATTTTCAGTCATATTTTAACTCCGGGTACGCATTTTCATTCTTATCTTGTCCTTGTGTTTACAGCTTTCCATTGTTTAAATTCAATTCTGCAATCTTGTTATTAGTTCATACTTGCACTTTGGGGTTAGGGATTGAACTTGCATCATTTTATCTTTCAATTGCAACAAAGGAATAGAAATCCTAATAGGTAGCCTGTGGCTCTCTCTTCCACAAAAAGAAGTAGCCAATTGTGTGATACCTCTAGGCTCTTTCGTATTCCACAAGTGTGTGGTTGAAAGTGAGATTAGGGCATGTTTGCTTAGTGTCACTTTTTCTCCTACACATTTTGGTGAACCCGACGTGAATCTATCATTGCTTCCTCTTGCATTGCATCTGTTAGATCTAGATCTAGATTTAGTGTGTTTTCATTTCATTTTCATTAAAAAAAAGAAAAAAAAAAAGTGTGTTTCTTTGCATTGTGTGTTTAAATTTTATGCAATTTCAAAATGTCAGATTTTTATTTGCAAGATGTTCATATTTGTGATGATTATGAGTTAGATGAAGCTTTAGATGAATTTTTGAAACCTAAATATACCAAACCTTCATTTTACCAAAAACTCATAAACATTGTTACTATGCCATTTCGTTGTGATGAGAAAGATAAGTCGAATGATTCCTCTCAAGGGTACATTCTTATCAGCTCTTCCACTAAATCTAGTAACATGGTTGTTTTCAATGATCCCCTCTATGAAGAGATATCTCCTTTTGAATCAAAAGATAAACCTTTTAATAGATATGATCATCCTTTGTTGGATGATGCCCTTGATGCCTTTGTGTCTCCTAAAAAACACTCCCTTCATGAGGATCCTTTTGTGCAAGAAGATGACATTATCCCTACATTTCCTAGTGATGGCCTTTCCTTTTCCAACAAAATTCCCACTAGAGATGATGAATTAATGATAAATGCTTACCCTTCTCCTAAAGTTGGACTTACCCATAAGCATCCCTTAGAGAAAGAAGATGAAATAATAAGCAATTTCCTTAATTCTCTCTCCCCTAAAGATCATATTGAACATATTTTGAGGAAAGAGGATGAGTTTAACACATCTATTGATGCTCTCCCTCCTAAGGATGAGGAATTAATAAACAATGTTATCTCCTCTCCCGAAATTGACAATACTTCAAACATTCCTTTCAACAGCCTCACTATTTGGGATGAACCATTAGAAGAAGGTATAGATTATTCTCTACCCCTAGCCAAAGGGGATGAAATCAAGATTGAAAACTCCCTTGATAGTTTCTCACCTTCCGTGAATCTCAATTATTCTCCCTCTAAAAATAAAGCATCTCCCTCTCCTCAAATTGGTTCTACTCATAAGGAAACCCTAGTTCAAAGCAAGATGGTTAACATCTCTTTCAAAGATCTCTCTCTCAAAAGTGAGACTTTAGAGAGTAATGTTGATCCTTCTCCTAGAGAGTTTATTCCCCATGTAGATCCTTTGATGATAGAGGATGATATGACATTTCCTAGTATTACCCTTCCTACTAGAACATCAATGCCTATCCCTTGTCTCTCTCCTAAAATTGATCTAATCTGTGATAAGATTTTAGTGCAAGAGAAGACTATCAGTAATTCTTCCAACACTTTTGTTCATTCTTCTAAACCATCCTCAATCAATTTGATACATGTGAATGAAACACCTAACAAACCTCTCTTCACTGTCCAAGGTGCTTGTCCTTCTCAAAATTCTCAACCTTTAAATAAGCCTATCTTAGTGGTTCAAGGTGGTTATGCTAATGATTCTTTTTGCACTCCTAAGAAACCTGTTATTACTGTACAAGGAGGTTATTCCTCTAAGAATCCTTATGAGTATGCTAAGCAATTGACTAGAGAGAGTTATCATGCGGTTGCCCATACTTATAATACTAGAAACAATAGGCAACCTAATCCTCCTCTAGTTATCCCAACTTCACTTCCTCCTTCCCAACCTATTCTTCCCCAAGCTCCATGTATTTCACAAGTTCTTGGTAAGGAATATGATCTCATAGAACAACTTAAGGCTACCCCTGCTAAGATATCCCTTTGGGATTTGATCCAAACTTCTTCCACTCATCATGGAATGTTACGAGATGCCTTGAAAGATTTGAATGTTCCTCCACCTAATCCATCTAGTAATATAGTGTCTTTGGTTAACTCTGTGATGAATCCTAAAACTCAAATTGTGTTTACTCAAGATGAGTTTCCTACTAGTGAAATTCAACATCAATATGATCCCTTGATGATTGTGGTTATCATAAATGACACTGCTATAAGACGAACACTGGTAGATAATGGCTCTGGCCTTAATGTGTGTAGCATTAATCTATTGCATAAGATGAATGTGGATACATCCCTTATTGAGCCTGACTCTCATCCCATTCGAGGCTTTGATAATGTGGCTAAGACTTCATTAGGTATTATCACCTTACCCATCATAGTGGATCCTGTTACTTTGCCTACTCCTATCCATGTTATGTCGGGAAATCTAACATACAACTTGTTATTAGGGAGACCTTGGATTCACAGTATGCAAGTTGTCCCCTCTACATTGCATAGACAAGTTAAATTTATTTATAATAATAAGACATATACCTTGATAGGTGATACTAATTTTCAAGCTTGTTTGCAAACATCTACTTCCAAAGGGAGTTCTTCTAAGCCTTCCTCTTCTAGTGATGACTCGTTAAACAAGATACCTATGGATGAATCATCACCCTCTAATAATCAAAATTCTTTGGATGAGTCTGAATCTCCTGAAGAAGATCCTTCTCGACTTGAGCCTACACATGAAAAGGCTTTTAATCCTGAGAAGGTTCTCGCAGAAGACGATTGGGGATCCCTTGATTTTAATCCCACCTTTGTAGGTGAATATAGGGTTCCTCCTAGAGATCTTAAAGGTAAAAAGAAGGAAGAAACTAGAAATCAATCAGTCTTAGTTGAACCTATGAGCAATAATTTTGTGGCCGCTTCTCAAACTTCTTCTCCTCACACTTCTAATTCTGAAGGATTTGATTCTTTGTCTTATGAAAAACCACCTTCTCTTCCTGAAATGGCTGATCGTTATGGTCGTGGTTTTCGCATTTTTGCTAAGCATGGGTATCATGGAAATGGTTGTGGTGCTCATGAACAAGAGATGAAGGTTCCTCTAGAGACTAATTTTCACAATTATGCCTTTGGACTCGGCTATAATCCCTGTAAACATACCAAAGCATCTAAAAGACCATCTCTAAGTGTGAATGCTATATTTAGTAGTGATGATGATCTCACTTCAACTAAATCATCTTCTACTTCTATCAACTCTCATTCCCCTCATAAGGAAATCTTGGCGATGAACAAATCTCTTTATGACTCCCCTCAAATTTCTAAATCCACTTATGAATCTTTATCTCCTATTCATCATAAAGTCCTTTCCTCCAGGGATAAGGCTCTAATAAATTACACTCATCTCTCTTCTAAGATTTCTTGTGACTTTTCTTCTTCAATTTTTATCATTTTATACATGTTTTTGATCTCACTTATAGTTGAGCATTTAACATGTCATATTCAAATACCTCATTTAGTCTATCATGTCTTTAATAACATTAATGGCTATTATGTTGCTCATCATTATGTGACATTGGTAGCTCATTTACTGGGGGCTCGTTGTCATTCATGATGGTACAATTTCAAGTGCAATCATATTTTTTTGAAGCAACATAATAGCCTAATTTTCTTGTTCCTATGGGGACAAGAGTGATTTCATACATCTCTTCTTTTGCTTATGTCCAAATCTCTCCCTAGAAGATTGTGTAAGTCCTTCTCATTGAGGCAATGATCTTTCCTTATTTTTATCTAAGGATCCACTTTTTCCTATTTTGTGGATGGTGTGAACTTTATTACTTGATGTTATTCCTTGTATGCATTTGTTGTTGTTTGTTCAAGGATTCTCTCTTACAAGAGGTGTAAGTCCTTGACTACAACCTCTTTTGCACTTGGTAAAATACATCCATAATGAATTCACTCTCCCAATTGGGTTAAAAAGAGCATCATCCTTCATTAAGAATCACTTTCACCTCGCAAAAGAAGGAAGTATTGCATTCTTATTCTCTTCTTTGTATTATTCTAGAAGATGTTATATTTGTCTAAGACAATTCCTCTCGAGGATAGGTGTCTTTTGTACAAAGATCTCTTCTCCTCTAAGGATCTCCTTTACACATACTACAAGATATCCCTTTTCAACTATCTTATCCTTGCTTAAAGAGTGCAAAACTCTCTTGCTTGGATCTATGACATTGTTGCATTTTTGGGGTATCTTCTTTTGTGATGAAGGTAGGTATCCTTGTTCTACTTTGCTTATGACATAAACATTACACTTTTTGAGCAATGGGTCATTCTCGGAACCAGAGCACAGACTCTTAGAGCGAGATGTCTCCATTTTTCTTTTATGCAAGGTGATTATTCTCGGAACTAGAGCACAGACTCTTAGAGTGAGATGTCATGCTTTTGTACTATACATATACAGGTTGTAGCATACTCGGGCATAGACTCCTATGAGGTGCTTCTAACCTCCCTTACACACACATGCACGAGGTTGAGTGGAACTAGCGGCATAAGGCTCGACTTTCTCACTCTCCTCCCTTACATGGATCACCTAGACAGACTCTAGGGGCTAGTTTTCCATGTCCTTTTTCACATGGATCACCTAGACAAGATCTAGGGGTGAGAAGTCCATGTTTTCTCTCTCTCTATTCTTCTCATGGATCACCAATGTGTGTATTCATGCTTTTTTCCTTTCTTTTCTTCTCTTTGCAATTTGTTTCCATTTACATCCTTCATCTTGTTAGAGAACTCTCAAATCCTCACACTCTTTGTTGTGTTGGAATTGAGATTTAGTCCTCTTTCTTACCAAATGATTCTCCATTAGTTTTTGATCTCATAACAAATCTTCTCGTGAGCATTTGTCATCAATTTTCTTTAACAATTCGAAGTGGTAAACATGATACCCTGTTTCAACTCACTAAAATTAGCAAGCCGAAACAAGGGGGGGCATATAGCTACCCTCGAATTTTTATCACCTTCCTTAGTAAGCATTAGGTGATTTTGTGATCTAACATGTGGTTTTGTAGGTTGTGGTTCCTAACTGTGTACTGCAGATACCGCTAGGGGCTTCGTTCGACAGACTTATGGATATATCCTTTTTCAAATAATGTTTACTTTTCTGTACTTTAGCTTGCATATGCACTTAGTGTTCATATGACCGCTAAAGTGGGGGCTAAATGTAGCATCGTAAATTGTACGCACTTGCTACGGTGGTACAATTTCACACCTAGTTTAGCACCCACCTTGGCGCATTTTGCATTTTGCATCGCATTTCCCTTTTAGCACTTAATTAATTAAATTAATTAGGTCTAAGGTTCTATTTTATCATCTCCCATAAAGTTGGGCCCCTTTTCATTAAAGTGTGCCCCTTTCATTTTATTCTTCCAATACATCATTTAATCAAAACCCCTAATTAGGTCCTATTTTGAGCTTGGGGGCTTGATTTCGGGGGTCAAAACATCTCGAAATCAGCTGTAACTTCGGGATTCTCTCTAAAATCATCATATCCGACAGTCCTGAAAATTTGGTGAAAAGTTGTCGGGACCATGGCGCCCGGAGTGCAACATGGTCCCAGAAATTTTTCCCAAAATTTTAGGAGCGCGATCCAATCATAAAATAAAGCTTAACCCCAAGAAATTGGTGGGAGATTCAATCTCTAAGTCGGCCTAAAGTTGAAATTAAGACCTAGGGTTTCATACATAAGAGCTCTCTTTCTTCATTTGAAAGGATGGAATTTTTGGCTTTCAGGGACCTTCTATGCAGCGAAAGAGCAGATCTTTGAAGACTTTAACAACATTCAACATCCATCTATCAAGCATTTATCAATTTCATTCATCCATTTAGGGCTTGGAAGACATTGAAGAACAATAGGAGATTACCGACTGAAGATTGGCTTGTACCTCTCCCTTGGGGTTGGGTATGATTTCATGTTGTTTTCATGTCTTTGCATAAGCTTCAATACATCACTTATTCATGCTTTAGATCACTTTGCATCTTGATTTAGAGCATTCACATTATCATTTACAAGCAATTAGGGTTTACTTTCTAGGTTGCTCTAGTTTGCTTTCTTGCATTTAAGGACCTTGCACACACAATAGGTCTGCACACACAATACATTTTACAATACAACTTGGCTATTCGTGGAGGTGGAAATCACCGAAGTGGGGGTTTGACTAAGGCAAAACCCTATATAGCCACCCAAACACCTTTTCAGATATAAGTGCAGGTTTCGGGACTCGGACGACGCCGCAAGTTACAGATCCGGAAGAAGCAGACGAGACCAAACAACACACCAAATCTCAAAGAAAAAGACCAGGACAGGGGCGTGGGGCGCCCTGGTCCTGCCAGGATAGGGGCGCTGGGCACCCTGGTCCCTGGGATAGGGGCGCTGGGCACCCTGGTCCTCCTGACAGACAGCATTTTTAGCATTTTTGACAGCTTTTCCAAAGTGCAAAAACAACAGTTTTCGGAGCAGTTTCAAGGGCAGAATCAGGACAATGGCTCCTGCGCCCCCGTCCCGAACATTTTTAGTCATATTTTAACTCCGGGTACACATTTGCATTCTTATCTTGTCCTTGTGTTTATAGCTTTCCATTGTTTAAGTTCAATTCTGCAATCTTGTTATTAGTTCATACTTGCACTTTGGGGTTAGGGATTGAACTTGCATCATTTTATCTTTCAATTGCAACAAAGGAATAGAAATCCTAATAGGTAGCCCGTGGCTCTCTCTTCCACAAAAAGAAGTAGCCAATTGTGTGATACCTCTAGGCTCTTTCGTATTCCACAAGTGTGTGGTTGAAAGTGAGATTAGGGCATGTTTGCTTAGTGTCACTTTTTCTCCTACACAAGGGCTTCTTGGTGGCATCATCTTCATGTTTCCAGATTTGCACTATCATGTTGTATGCTCTTGCATGAGCAATGTTGTACTCGCACTATCATAAAGTGCCACACCTCTTTGTATCTTGTCATTGTTGACATATTTGATGTAATCCTCTTGTGTACATAGATTAGGAATATCTTGTGAGACTTGGTGCATGGCTCCAGTTGAGACTTAGATTGTACACATTTGTGCATGGCTCTCGTGAGACTTGGATTGTACCGGTATTTCTGCTATTTTTGAGTATCTAGATGATGCTCACAACAAGTTGTCTCCATGCCTGATCTTCTTTTTGTTGCAGTGAGTGATTTATCATCATCGATTTGGTACCTGGTTTTGTCACACTTTGACATTATTGGTGCAGCATTGGCTCTATTTCTTCCTTATGGGGAGGTATTTTGGTCATCATCATTGGACCATCTTTGCAGGAGATTCAACATTGAGGGGGGGCTTCATGGTCTCTTCTTCTCTCTTATGGGGGGGACATAGTTTGTTCTTCTCATTCATCATTGAGAGCATTGTGTGCTTTCATCAGGTATTATTACACTTACTTAAGTTAACTTAGGATAATGCATCTCTTCGTAGTTTGGATTTGAGACACTTAGGGAAGTGTGCACATAGGGATAGAGCTTGTAGGAGAAATTCCACCTTTTGTGGTCTTATTTTGCTATTACACTCCACATTCGGTGGGTCATCCACCTCTTGTGGAATATTATATTATTTCTCCTACCTACCCCTAGTATTTCTTACCTAGCCTTGTTTCTCATTGAGCCACATGTCATATTTGTGTGCTCATACATCCATATGGCCTTTCCTATATAAGCAGGCCTTTATTCATTGTATTGGTTAATCCAGTTGATCATTTTGCATATTGATGAGAATACAGTTTGTTCTTGTCATTCTATTGTCTCTTTTATGCTTTTCATTGTGCCCTTGATCTTGGCAAAATCCTACATGGTCGCAGGTCTCGACGGCACGGAGGAGATCGGTGGCGGTGTCGGTAAACTGCTCGGCGGTGGCATAGGTACAGCCTGCAACACCTACGACACGCAGGTATGATAGAGTAGGGGGGGGTAAAAATAGGTCGACTTTATAGTCAAAATTTATGGAAACAACCTCCCAGATTCAACGATGATGTCCAAATCGTTGTATGACACCCCCAAAAAATGAAGATCCCCAAATCTAAAAATAGAAGCCTTCTACGATGTCTCCAAAAACCGATCAATGAAGCCCCAATAGTGTTGAAGCTGTGTTTTGGCACTTTTGTTGATTTAATTAGCGCTTTTGTACCGCAATGACGTTATTGTGCAATCATTTGAGTGCTTTTGGAAATAGTAGCGCTATTATATAGTTGTTTGAGTGCTATTGTTGGTTTAGCGCTATGGAGGAGTTAATTGAGCACTATTGTTGTGAAGCAATTCTATTGCATAGTTACTGTAGCACTTTTGTAGTTTGAGTGCTTTTGCATAGTTGATTAAGCACTTTTGTTAGGGTAGTGGCGCTATTGTTAGGAGATAGCGTTTTTGTGTGCAAAATAGCATTTTTGTGCAGAAAACAAAGATGCCTTAATGTTTGAACAAAATAATCTTCAGATGCCAATGATGGATGGATGGAGATGTGAAGTGAGAGTTGTTTTAAACTATAGCAGCCCTGATGAGACTTAGGTCATTAGGATAAATGTCTGTTGAAGTCTAGGTGTGTCATGATTGCTAACCTATTGAGACCCAAAGATACTTGATCAAAGTATCTATTGATAGTCTATGTTTAAACTTTAAGAAAGTTTGAAATAAAACAACTAATGATGATGGTTGATGCACTTGTGTAGGAGGATCTGCACGTCTTACAGTTGTGTGAGAGACATCCCACTACATAGGGACTGTGTGATCAGCTGACAGAGGCCAAGGTGGATTGCATTGCAGAAATTGGGCTGTATGATATGATGTATATGCCCGTGATTCAAATGAATCATGGTTTGATGACAACATTGGCAGAGCACTGGCATAGTGAGACATGCATGCTTCAGTTGGCACAGGGGGAGATGACTATGACACTAGAAGATGTATGGCACATTCTGCATATTCCCATTCGAGGTGAGCTAGTGACATATGATAGAGCATGGGGGACCCTAGCAGTGCAGAGATTCTTTGATGAGGATGTTTATATTGATGGTGGTTTGATAGCCTAGTAGGATATCGCTGCATTGTATGAGCCATTACCAATAGTTTTATCAGGGATTGTGGGGGGACTACTATGCCCAGATCGACGATCACATGGACTTGCAGTTGGTTGGGGGCAGGTGATCAAGCAGATGATGACAGAGGGGACTCGATTTTCTTGAGGACTATGCATGTTAGCTCACTTATATCAGAAGCTGCATGAGGTAGTATACCGAGGGAGGGACTCATTGGTGGTGGGAGTCACGCTACTGCATATTTGGGCGTGGGAGCACCTACCTTTTACCCGACCAGTTAGTCTGAGATTTTGGGTAGTCGACCAGCCATATATGTATATGTATAGCGGTATGATGAGTCAGCCCCACCTGGAGAAGTTAGAGTGGTGGCGGGGGGCATGGGATGAGCTGGATGCAGTGATCTAGAGACCCTATATTGAGTGTGAGCCCTGGGAGGATGATGCAGAGGCATTGCCGTATGTATTCATGACCCGATTCCTCATTGGGAGGACAACCTACCATGTGGAGAAACAGTTGCCTGGAAGAGTTTTGAGATAGTTTGGATGGCGGTAGGGATTTCCTAGGGGATCAAGGGAGTATGCCAGGGTGGTCCAGGAGAGGTACACATGGGGGCCAATACTACCTTATGATCTGGCTTTAGCAAAGTTTTAGATGCTATAGGCGAGACCATGGGATATACGGCCGAGGATGGTAGATGCAGGGGTGGCAGAGGAGTATATGTAGTATATGGCGGCTCATCTGATTCCTCAGATATCAGATTCGATAGAGCCAATTCCAGATTTTGAGGAGGATAGGGGCCGAAGACAGAGGAAGAGAGGAGGTCAAGGATGGATAGTAGATGGACAAGGGAGAGGGGATGGTGGTGATGGAGGAGGGGGAGATGGTGGAGGTGGTGGATTCAACAGTGGAGGTGGCAGTGTTGGTCAGGTTCAGCAAAGAGGGAGAGGTGGTTTTCCATTGCGGATCTCACAGGGACCTCTGATGTAGGGAGGAGTTAGATTGGGTGGGAGAGGTATGGAAGAGAGTGAGGTACTGATGGATAGAAGGGAGGGAGCCACTGGAGAGGGAGCTATAGGTGAGGCACCTATGGATAAAGGGGAGGGAGCCACTGGAGAGAGATCTATAGGTGAGGCACCTATGGATACAGGGGAGGGAGCCACTAGAGATCCTTAGGACCATATGATATTACAGTTGTAGACTCAACTTATAGTAGCCGAGACATAGGTGGAGGATCTGGAGGTAGAGGTTGCAGCTAGAGATGTGCAACTATTTGCACGAGAGTCAGAGCTGACTGTAGTGCTGCGGGAGAGGGATGGTGCGGTGGAGAGAGTGATTCAATTGCAGGAGAGAGTGTGGGCCTTGGAGGGAGTACCAAGACAGGGGCCATCTGTGGAGGCTTTGGTGAGGGAGGTCTGGTGAGCACAGGTTGAGATAGAGTATTGGCAGGGTTTATATGAGTAGGTGGTGCCAGCTAGTCAGCGAGCACTGAGCTATTCACAAATGCGGAAAGCCAAATTAGAGTGGTCTCAGAGGATGCAGAGCAATGGGGGTTTGATGGGTCCTCTACAGAGAGATAGGTTAGGTGGTGCAAGAGCTAGTGGGGGTTTGATGGGTCCTATTTGGAGAGATAGATCGGATGGTGCAGGGACTAGTGGGGGAGCAGGTGGTGATAGTGGTACAACATCTGGTCAGAGTGGCATCTAAGAGAGCATTTTGTATATTTTGATATTGTCATTTTGGACTATGTCTTGGAGGGCTCTTGGTAGCTGATTTTGTAGACTTCATTGTACTCTGATACATTAGATGATATATATGAGGAGATCCCATATTTTGATGATATGCATTTTGATATGTATGGAGTTTATGCTTGATGGCAATTTTATGAGTTATGCTTAGATGGATACTTGTTTTATGCTATATGTATGTGTTTATGAGATGATTCCTAGATGCATGTTTTATGATGATTTATTCTTACATGATGTCTATATGCATGTTGTATGATGTTGGATTCTAACATGTGGATGCAGGTTGAGATATGTGCATTTTGATGTTTTTGGGATAAAATGCCGAATGTATGCAATGCCATGATGGTCATGTATTTATATAAAAAAAATGATGATTTATGATGATATAGATTGTATTTTGTATTTTATATTTAATATAATGATGGGATAATGATATGCAATGATGTTAATTTAATGCTTTGTGAATGATTGATTTATTTATGGATATGCATCTAGATGGTTTTAAAAATAAATGTCTATGTGGATAAACAAAATGTAAAGTACAAATGTTTAAACGATGATTTCTAAATGAATGCATATGGAACATGGTTAAATGTCAAAATATGATGAAGTAAAATGATAATGTGATGATAATGCAACTCATGTTTAATTAACAACTGCACCTTAATGCAATTTAAGAGGGATAATGAATGTAATCCAATGAATCCTAAGTGAGACAAAATGAGTATAAGAATATACTAAAATGGATGAATGAATGCATTTTAACTAATGGATAGATAAATGAATGTATGCAACTATGGAAACCTAAACAAATGTATGATACATAAGTGTGAAAATGATGATCACTAATGAATGTTTAAATGAATGTATAGTAATGAGTAATCATGGTAGGAAATGCAAAAAAGTACAATTATCTATGTAAGTGAATCTAAAATGTTATGAGGGTAATGATGAAAGGATACAATGATACTAATGTAAGTAAAATGAGAATGAACTATATGGGGTAAGTGCAACTACATGTTAATAAATGCACGCTAATAAATGGCTAAAGAGTAATGCAAATGTGACTAAAATGTAATGAAATGATGATGGGATGATGATAGATGAATGCAAGGTTGTTTGAGACTTTGCATGATGCACTTGATGATGTATTAGTGTACTCTGTCATGATTGTATTCAAAACTGGCTCAATTTTTGCATAACTGCTCATATATTAACTTTGTTCACACTTGCATGCAAAAACTATGTAAATAAATGAGTAAATAGATGGACGGTATGCAATAGAATGCAATATAAATAGATGAGATGAAATGACGATCCATAGTGCTTTATTTTTCATCATCGAGCTTTAAAATGTTGTAAGAAAATACAAGCATCTTGACATAATGATTCAAGATGACCTGAGTATTCCTTACATGGATTTTGATATAGCAAGTTAATACAAAAAACTTGATATAATGGGTCAAGTTGACCTGAGTATTGCTTGTGGAATAGACAAGGATCATCTCCTTTCATGCATGACTTGGATCGTCCTCCTTGATCTTGGGCTGATCATATCCTAAGACAAGTTCATACCGTAATAAGAGATAAAAACATTTATCCAATTTGGATGAGGTAGGAAGAACTAAAGAAAGAGCATCGTACCTATAAGCAAACAACATACATAAAGAACAAAGAATATGGATCCTTGGTAATGGTTCATGCTCATATGGTTGAGGTATATGTTGTAGTCAATAAGCCGTAGTGATCTATGACTGTATTTTGCCTATGATCATGTAACTTAGTGAACTTCCCACGTAGACACCATTACTACATGCCCCAAAACTTCATCGAAATAATGCATCAAAGATACACAAACAATGTTGTAGGAACCTGATATATATAAATGAATGAATAACTAACAAATCAACCAAGTATTTGATAGCTTTAAACAGAATTTTCTTGTCAAAGAAAATGTCATCTTGTCTTTGTTTTGGTAAGGAAGGATGCATCCTTGTTGAAGACAGTTTGAGTGTTGATGTTGATTGTTTGGTTAAATGTGATAAGTAATCATCATTGGAGTATTTCATAGTGTTTGTTTGGTATCTACTCGGATAAATATGTATAATGTGTTGCCATGTTTTTGTGTGATTTTTGATGTTTTTTGATGTTTTTGGATTTTGTGAGACATTTTTGAATGTTTTTGGTATTTTGTGAGACATTTTTGAATGTTTTTGGTATTTTGTGAGACATTTTTGAATGTTTTTGGTATTTTGTGAGAAAGTTTTGAAATGAAGAACACAATGAATCACAAAATAATGTAGAATCCACTTCCATCAATAGGCTAAGGGCATTGCCCCCAATTTAGACTTGACTATGAAAAAGCAGGATGCAAGACGCATGAAGTACTATCTTGGATTGCAGATCAATAAGAAGCCATGGTTTGGACTAATGGATGTGTGTATGAAATAAATGTGATCACAATAAGCCTGAAAGACAATGAAGTCATAGCCTTTACGAGTGACACCTGTTTGCCAGGTTTTCACCATCGTACTTACCCAAGGTGCCATAGGAGTGGTTGTTCACCGTTTGGATGCATGATTTTTCTTTACTATTTTGATTTTTTTGTATCTTCTTCAGGTCATTTTTCTGAATGTTTTTGGTGTTTTTGCTGGTATGTAGCTTATGTATAAAACCATTTGAGGTGCATGTTGTTGATCAGATCTGCTAGCGGTTCTCCTTCTGAAGCAGCCAACTGATATGGCCTGGACCCAAATACAATAGTGATAACATATGGACCCAGCTAAATTGATTCAAACTTTCCCTGATGTTCGCGGTTTGGTTGGTTATGAGGATTCTCGTGAAGAACTAGATCACCTACCTCAAATGTACAAGGTCTAACCCAATGATTATAGCTTATGCTCATGCACTGCTGATAGGCCTTGAGGTGATTGTATGCAGCTTGTCACTTCTCGTCAATTTTCTCTAAGTCCTGAAGACGTGATACTTTGTATGCCTCATCATCGATGAGATTGTGCAAGGAAACTCATAATGATGGTATCTCAACTTCAATAGGTAAGATAGCTTCTGTGCCATAAACTAGTGAGTAGGGAGTTGCTCCTGTAGGGGTTAGAATGCTAGTTTGATATGCCCATAGTGTTGGATTCAATTGGACGTGCCAATTATGACCGACATCATTGACTGTCTTCTTGATGATTCTTAATATGTTTTTATTTGATGCTTCAGCTTGACCATTGCCTTGTGGGTAATAGGGCATGGAAAAGCAGTGTTGGATGTGAAACTTCTCACAGAGGTCATGAACATCCTGACTCTCGAATGGAAGTATGTTATTTGTGATGATGGAGATGGGTACACCATACTGATAGATGATGTAATTGAGGATGAATGAGGTGATCTACTTGCCAGTGACTTGGGTAAGTGGAACAGCTTCGATCCACTTTGTGAAGTATTCGGTGGCGATAATAATGAATTTGTGGTCGTTGGATGAAGATGGATGAATTTTACCCACAAGGTCAAGGCCCCATTGACAAAAAGGCCATGGTGTTGTGATTGGTTGCAATTTCTATGCTGGTGCATGTATCAGGTCTCCATGAACTTGGCATTTCTTGCACTTTCTGATAAAGTAGTAGGAGTCTTTTTCCATAGATGGCCAATAGTATCCAGTGCGCAGGATCTTCTTGGCTAGTGACGGACCACTTGCACGAGCTCCACAAATTCCTTCATGTACCTCTTCCAAGGCCTTTCTAATCTCATCCTGTTCCAGACATCAAAGTAGAGTACCATCAAGATTGTGTCAGTATAGGGTTTCAGCAATAATGGTATATCGAGTGGTTTGGTGAATGAAGGTTTTACGTTGGTTATTCGATTGGTTAGGAGGAAGTGTGTGATCGCGGAGGTAGGTGTAGAACTCACCATACCATGGGGATTCAGAACTGATAAGGCAACATATCATCTTGGGTTTGGGGATATCATAAGTGGGAATCCAAAGCTATTCTACCAAGAACTCATAGTGTGTTGAATTCGGTGGAAGATCTAGGAGAGATGCAATGGTAGCCATAGCATCAGCAGCTCGATTTTGATCTTTGGGTATCTATTCAAAGGTGATAGTAGTGAATGATGCCTTTAGACTATCCACCATTTTCTTGTACGGCATGAGTTTGTCATCCTTTGTCTCATATTCATCAGTTGCTTGTTGAATGACCAGTTAGGAGTCACTGTATACTTGTTGTTCTTGTAACTTCCATTGTATGGCTAGCTTGAGTCCTGTGATCAAGGCCTCATACTTTGATATGTTGTTTGTGCATGGAAATGTAAGCCTATAAGATTTCAGGATGCTGTGACCTTGAGGTGTGATAAACAAATGCCTACCCCCAAGCCATGCCTAGTGTATGAACCATCAAAGTACATTTTCCATGGTTGTGCTGCCATGATCATGAATATCTCTTCATCTATAAAATTGGAAATGAGGGGATGATCACCTATGAGTGGTGCATCGGCCAACTGATTTGCAATGACTTGTCCTTTGATAGCTTTACGGTCCACATACTTGATGTCAAATTGACTTAGAATCATCACCCATTTGGCCAAGCGGCCTGTTAATGTTGCTTTACTAAGTACTTGAGGGGATCAATCTTTGTGATGAGTTGTACTTTATGTGTCAACAGATAGTGCCTCAGTTTAGTGGCTGCCAAGATTACTGCTAGGCAAGCTCGCTCAATAGGTGTATAATTGAGTTCATAGCCAACCAATGTGTGAGAGATGTAGTAAACAACCCAATATTTCTCTTATGCATTGTGTTGAGCCAGTAGCACTCCCAATGCTATATTAGTTGCTGAAATATAGAGTAACAAAGGTCTGCTCAGATCTAGTGGGATTAGCAATGGTGTATTCATGAGATAGTCTTTAAGCATCTAGAATGCTTGCTGGCATCTGGTATCCCATTGAAAGCAGAATTTTTTGTGTAATAGGTGTGTAAAGGGGTGACACTTGTCTGCCAGTTGTACAATGAATCTTTGGATTGATTGAAGTTGCCCTTGTAGTGTCCTTAACTAGCTGATATTCTTTGGAGGTGGCATGTCCATGATTGCTTTGAATTTTGCTGGATCGACCTCAATACCTTTGCTTGAGATGATGTATCCTAGAAGCTTTCCTGAGGTTACTCCAAAGACACATTTCTTTGGGTTGAGCTGAACATGATATTGTTCTAGTCTGTCAAAGATTTTCTCCAATATGTATAGATAGCCTTCTCTTATGAGTGATTTTGCTAGTAAGTCATCCACATAATCTTCCATCATGGTATGCATTAGATCATGGAAGATGGTAGTCATTTCTCGCTGATAGGTCACTCCTGCATTCTTTAGACCAAAAGGCATGACATTCTAGTAGTATGTGCCCCATGGGCATGTAAAGGCTATCTTATGTTGATCCTTTGGTGCGATTTTTATCTAATTGTACCCTAAAAATCCATCCATGAGTGAAAGCATGGCATGTCCTGTTGTTAGGTCGACTATGATGTTGATATTTGGTAGGGGGAAGTCATCCTTAGGACATGCCTTACTTAGATCCCTAAAGTCAGTACAAATACAGATGCCCTCATTTGGTTTGCCGATAGGAACAATATTGGATATCCAATCTGCATAATCAATTGGTCTAATAAAACCAACAGCCAAGAGTTTCTTAAGTTCTTCTTTGACTAGTACTGCAATCTGAGGATGCATCTTGCGAAGCTTCTGCTTGATAGGTTTGGCTCCTTTTGCTACGATGAGGTGATGCATGAGTAAATCAGGATCAAGCCTAGGCATGTCTGCATATGACCATGCAAAGTTCATTTGACACTTTTGGAAGAACTCTATAAACTTAGGTTGTTCCTCTGGAGTTAAAAGAGATGCCAGATGTAGGTGGTGAGGTATTTCAGGAGTCCCCACATTGTATTCTTTTGTTTCTTCGATGAGAATTGTTGATCATTCCTGTTGTGTACTAGTAGGGAGAATGTCAAACCTTTCATCCTCCGGCACCTCAGAGAGGTTTTCACCATTGGATATGCTCTTTCTTTTTACTTTTGTTGGATCAAACAGTGCCATAGTGTGGTTTTCACTGGAAGATCCATGTTTTATTGTTATATGTTTGCAACTAAAAGGTTTGGCATCTGCCCCAAAGTATGTTGTGCTATTAAGTTCAATGGTGATTCCAGCTTTGTGATCCCCGCTTGGTATGTTATCCCGTAGTTCCAAAAAGTCAATGATGGCCTCATCATTTTGGAAAAGGTCAAGACATGGGGGATTAGGTTGGTTCTATTCAATGAGTTCAGGATGGACAATGGGCATTACCTCATCGATTAGGTTAAGTTCATGAGAAGTGTCAGTGAGGGTTAATACATTGTGGTGAAGGTTGTTGATGGTACTCTCCCTGTCAAAATCAGGCATAGGATGTGATGTAGGGTCTATGGAAGAAGTTTCTAGGTCAAGAACCCAAGAGGTCTTTATCTATGCTTCTCCGTAAATAGGGATGTCTTTGCGGGGTGGAAGTAGTGATGTGTCTTCTTCATCTGAAGTATTAAGCTAGATGGAATCAAATTCCCATTCATATGAGTCGGCCTCTGAGTCGCTTTATAGTATCTGATTACTATACCATACTAGGATGTCCTTTGAGATAAACATTGTAGGTGTGATCAGTTTTGTAGATGAAATGATCGGTGCTATAGGAAGGATTATGGGGATTAATGAATCCAATACAGGGAGTATCGGTAGTGTTGACTCTGCTACTTCTGCTGGGAGTGCTGGTATCATAGATACTGCTATGGGTTTTGATACAGTTGCTACTGCTAATGGTGCTATTGGTGTTATTGTTGTTGCCGATGGGATCGCTGGTTTGATTGGTGGGATGATGGGTATTGTAGATAGTTGTTTTGGTATTTTTAGCCTTGATGGGGTAGTTGCCATGGTGTTTGATGTTTCTTTTATAATCAAAGGTGACCTCTTTGTAATAAGCTGATATAGTGGTTGGCTAGATTTTCCTTTGAATCTGAGCTTAGGAAGGATCTCCTTTTGAAAGCCTAGTCCTGTATTATCCTTGGGCTTTAATTTTGGCTACAGCAGTTCATGTCTTCCTTGTTTGCAAGGTCCCAAAGCACTCTGACCATCATAACCCATTCTTTGCATAATGAGAAGGCCTTTGCCATACTGATCTATGGGAAGCTTAGTTTGCGGAGTATTGGTGGTGATGGGATCTTTATAGATCCATTCTACTAAGTCCTCATCTCTAGTTTCTTCTTCTTGACTCTTTCCAAGGATCAAAGGTGTCAAAGTACATGTTGGCTTGATCAGTGGTTGTTGAAGTAATTGTTGAGGTTTACCATAGGTCCTAGGAGAAGTAAGCATTTGTCCCACACAAAAGAGTGGGCTCAAATTGTATTCCCCAGGACCTTCCTCTGCTATTTTCATCTTAAGCTTTTCTTGCTTGGGTATAGTGGTGTTTGAACTAGGAAGAGAGGCTGGACTTACATATGATGTGGAGGAGATGGCTTCTCTATTGATAGGAATGGTAATCTCTGGTTGATGACTTATATTATGACAATATGCAAAGGGGTTTGCATCACCCAGGATTGCGATCTCTACACCATTATGCGGGAACTTGATGCACTGATGGTAGGTGGATGGAATGGCTTGCATGGCATGTATCCAAGGTCTTCCTAACAATAGATTGTATGGCAGAGGAAGGTCCAGAACTTGAAAGATGATGTGTTTCACTACAAGGCCCACTCGGATTGGTAGCACCATAGCTCCTTTGGATGAACGCTCGACATCATCATAGGCTTTGATTGTGATCTTCTTGCAGGGATCCAATGATTCTATTGCATATCCCAAAGTTGTGACTAATTGTAGAGTACAGATATTCAGGCTTGCTCCATTATCGATCAAGACTCACTTGATCCTATGCTAGTTGATAAACCCTTCAATATGGAGTGAGGCATTATGTGGTTGCTGGAAGGAGGAGCTATCACTTTCCGAGAAAGTGAGACAACATGATGATCTTAGATTTTTTACTATGGCTTGGAACTGATCTGTATTTAGGTTTGCAGGGACTAATGCCTCTTGGAGAGCTTGATCCAAGATTGTTTTATGGGATGGAGATAGGCGCAATAGTTCTAAGATAGATATCAGTGCAGGCATTTTGTCTAGCTGTTCCACAAGATTATACTACTTTGGGATAGATGGAGTGCCTTGTGGAGCTGCTTTTATGGTAATCTTGTTGCGATGTGTAACGACATTGCAAGTGGAGTTGGGATTTTTGATGGTTATAGTTGCAATTTGTTCACTGGCATCGTATAGATGATTCATAGTATAATTATATGCGACTTGCGTATAATTGGTGGTATCTGTGTTTCTCCCTGAAGCAGAAGGACCCCTTTGATCTTGTGATGGAAGTGGAATTTTAAACACGAGATGATCATTGTTTGTTGTCTTAGGGTCATGTCCTTTGATTTCGATTTCACCTCGATCAATAAGATCCTAAATAAGATCTTTCAATCTGTGACAATTGCTTGTCTTATGTCCTTTCCCTTGATGGAAATCGCAATGCTCAGTAGGTTTGACTTGAGGTTCATAATTTGATGTTTTAGGTAAGGTTACCAAATTTTGAGAAACCAGTTGACATGATACTATTTCGATGGGTTCCCCTTAGGGAGTGTATGTTCACTTTGGTTTTTGTTGATGAAGTCTGGGTTCATCTTGAGATGTGATGCAACCTTGAATTGGAGGACCAACTGTGTTAGTCTGAGGTGGGGGATTCTGTCCTGCAAATCGAACTACAGGTTGTGCACTTTTGATAGTTCTTGCATCCACAACCTCGTCATTGATGATATTTTTGTTTTTGTTCCAGAAGCTTGGTTTGTCACTATTGAAGCGTGGGCGAGGGCTGTCCTTTGGCTCATTATATATCTTGATAAGACCTTTTTTGATGAGAGCCCACTTACATTTTAAGCCTTTGGTGATCATTTCATTGAAAGAGTCTGTGTCTTACATCTAGAAGAAATTCTATTTCGTCATTTAAGTTGGAAATAAATATTTCCACTAGTTCTTGTTCAAGTAACTGAAGAGAACGCCTGCTAGACATTTGATGCAATCGTTGCAGAAAGACTGAAAATAGCTCACCCGATTTTTGTTTAGTGTTACATAGATCAGCCATGGTGATATCACATTCAATGTTGTGTGAGTAATGTGCCAGGAACTTTTGGACTAGCTCTTTGAATGTCCTAATGCCACCTGGTAATCGGGAAAACCATGATGTGGTTGTTCCTCCCAAGCTTTGGGAAAAAGTCGCATTAGGTATGTATCCTCGTATGCCACTTCGAGGCAAGCTTAATGGAATTCTCTAACATGATCGGGAGGATCTCCTTTTCCTCTATACTTTTTGAACTTGGGTGTTTCGAACCCTCGTGGAAAAGGTGGCATATGAATATTCATATCAAAGGGATAGGGAAAAATATCATTGAGTGAAAATTGATTTGTTTTTACACCACTATGAAGTTGTTGGGCGAGATTTTTGACTTGTTTCCGCAACAAATCTATTTCACTTGGAGGAGGAGGAGGAGGAGGATTACTTTGATGAAATTTGTATCTAATGTATTCTCAACTTCTTTCATCTTCATTATGACTTTGGCATTCTGATGCTTGTTTCAGTTGTGCAATATCAAAGTCAGAGGGGAGCTTGGCTCCTTCTTGAGCAAGTTTTAAAGAGTGACCATCAGCATTACTCTTGAGTATCTCATCAAAAAGCCTATTGAAGAGAGGGTTGTATTTCCTCCAAGGGCTTCTTGGAACTCATTGATATTTTCTTCCTCTTCCTCTTCAATTTCTTGTTGTCTAGATTGGGACTTGGTATGAGCCATTTTGTTTATGTTTTTGTTGAAGTTGGGTGAAAATGATGATGAGTTGTTGATGAAATGAGAGATTTTATGGTTGAGGTGGTGTGTTGCATATGGATCTCTAGCACTTAAAGATAGATGTGACCAAATTTTTCTTCTTGAATTTCTTGTTGGTTTTTGATAAGGTTTGATGTGATAAGGTTCAGAGGAATCTGAGATGTGTTACAGACTCAACTACCTAGCATGAGAGGATTCACTCATAGACTAGTTTTAACCTATGTAGAAATGTCTCTTAGGAAAAGTTTATCCTAGATGTAGAGACATTCTAAAAAGTGATGTTTTTCATTTGATTCAAGAAATATCGAAATAGAACTTAGGACAAAAATCTCTGGGTGTATTGAGAGTTGGAGTGGAGTTGATGAGATATGGATATGATAATGGATGAAATGTTTAACTTCAATAAAAGCTTTGTGTCACATATGAGACAAATTCTTCCTCTTCTGTTTCGGGAGTTGGTGGTTCTTCCCAAGCTACGTTATATGTGATGCAAATGTCTGGAAAGAAGTTAGGATTGATCTTGCCTCCTTTGTTTTTGTGATAATTCAAAGCTCGATATTGTGTAAAAGCTCTACGGTTTAATGACTCTAGATCAAATTTGTTTGATTTCCCTTGAAGATAAAGATGCATGTGACGTAAGAAGGCTCTATGAGAGATGAATATTTGTCTATTAAGATAGAAGAATTTCCTCCTTTTGATAAGAGTCTTTGAGCTCATTGGTCTTTTCTTCAAGTTGATGTTTTGATGAAGATTCTTCTTTCTCAAGATGTGAAGAATGGCCATATAGTTTGATACTCTTGCTCTTTGTTTTTGATCTTTTGTTAGTGTTTGGAACTATTTATGTTGGATGAATACTTGTTCTTTGGAATTTGATTTTTGATTTTTTCCTTGACAAGAAAACAAAGCAAGCACACAAACACAAGAATGTTGCCTCAAAAGGCACAAATAAGTATGGGTCTAGATCAACCCAATCCTTGGATTTTTTATGACCCTTTTCCTTTAAATGTATTTTAGGTGTTTTCCAAAGCCTGAAGTCGGCTCAATTTGCACTTGGTCTTGATTCAAAAATGAAAATACTTCAAACACTCTTTATCCCTAAGGTCAAATGGCCAGTTGCGATAAATTCAGCCCACATCTTGATATTTCTTCAACTTTGGTACTACATACCTTATGAATCCCGCCATGGTAGGTAAGGATGTGATATACTAAGTCTTGCACGAGCATAAAAAATAGATGATCCCTATGATGGGGGAATCATCACTTTCATCAAGCTATAAGTGACTTTTCAAAAAGCTATGTTTCTACTCAAGGAAATATGTATGGTGAGTATCTTGGGAGCAAAACCATCTATGCTCTTGCACTGAATTGTATCACAAATATCCTCAATCAATAGAATGGGTGTGCTACTACTCAAAGTTGTTTAGTAATGTTCGATGTTTTTGGACATAAGTTCATTCTGCAGTGACTAACTTAAGAGCCTTATAACTTGTGGTGGGGCCCATTTGTCCTTTCAACAAGTTACACTGTAGGAACAACTATACCCAAGGCTACAACTTTCGCTCACACCTGATTTCTATAGAGGCTCAAAGGATTTACCACGTGAGGTCGTTCCTAAGAGTGATGTGTCTCTTGGTAGGCCTCTCTTAAAAATATAAAATATGAGTGTTACTAACACTTTTCTCTTGCACCTAGGACCTCGAAAGCCAAGGGAGAGGATAGTGTGTGTTAGAAGTAGGACCACTCGACAAACTTTGCACAAGTGTGCCAATCACGAAAAGCACTTGTTCTTTTTAACTAATTTTCATTGCAATGTGATCTAACTATTTGGAGATGTTGCTCCAACAACCATGATGTTCTTTTTAACTTCAAAATCAATGTGTTTGAGTAAACTAGAATTTGAAATCCTGGTCAACTGAAATTAAAACATGTATGCATGAAGTAAAACATTTTGCAAAATAAGACAAGTTGATTGTTCTTTTTACTTGCATCAAAATTTTGAAGTGTTGATTGTTAGTTTTGCTTAAGTTTGATACAATAAAATGAAATTTGTCTTGTCTTGTTTTAAGCACCAAAAAGAGAGTGTATCCTAACTTGCAATGAAAGAAAATTTGTGTTGCCTAAGAAAACTTATTTTCTCGATTACATGGCCTTTTTTACAACATTCTGTTACAATAGCGCTACTCTGTGTGCAAAACAAAAGCACTATTTAACACAAATGTGCTAAAAAGAAGACAAAAGTGCTAAAAGCAAAATTTTAATAGCAAAAAAAAAAGTGCTAAAACATGTTCAAATGTGCTACTTAAGCATTAAAAGCACCAAAATATGGGCAATAGCGCTAAATTTGAGACAATAGCGCTATTGTGAATACAATAGCGCTAGAATATCAAATTGCAATAGCGCTAAAACGCGATCAAAAGCACCAGAGTGCGACCTATGTGTCAAGCTAAACATTCAAACAAGTTAGTTTTTTTTTTTTTTAAATTGTTTTTGGGTGTTTGGATTCATGTCGGGTTCACCAAATGATTCTCTATGAAATGGGGGAAGATTAGACTAGAACCTGTGGTGGAATAACACACAAACAACCAAGAAACTATTAATGTTAATCAACCAAAAACTAATCTAAGCAGGCATATAAAAAGAGACACCAAAAACATGAAAGAATATTTAACTAGGAAATTAAATATAATGAGACATCTCCAAATGTCTCCTAACATGCTCTTAGCTCCTTCTCCTTTGTTCCTCTCCTCTCCAAGTTCCAAACTAGTGTAGCTCTCAACAACTTTTTGCACTATGGATGCTTATGGAGGTTCAAGATTGAAATGTTTACTCTAAAATGCTATGCAAATGTGAATAAAAGCTAATATTAGATGCTATGATGCTAAAATGATTTATTTTAGGCCAAAATAACAAGATATTAGTGATTTATGCTAAATGCTCTCTAAAATTCTCTATAACTTAGATGCATACAAGTTTTCAAGATATGGATTATGAAGAAATGGGCTATATTTATAGGAAAAATAGAGCAATGGATGGTTGAGATTGAGTAATCTCAACAAGGGTCGGGATTGAATGATATTCAATCCATGTGAAGGCTTTCAACCCAATCCTAGGATGACAAGTGTCAATGTGGGATAGGTTGAGAGGAGAGAGAATATGCATTAAATGCTTGACATGACTTGAGAGTTAACTTGGGAGTTAAGGTCAAGGTTAGGTTGAATGAATAAATTCTTTATTCAAAGAATAAAGCTTTTATCCAATAGATAAACTCTTGTGCAAAGGCAAAAGGGATAACCATGGTCAAAGCAATAAATGCTTGAGGAGACACATGAGTGCAAGTTGAATTAACCATAAATGGTTATCTAAGAGCCATTAATGGTCATGTAAGAGCCATTAGTGGTTTTGGAAGACTTTAGAGGTTAGATTGTTGAACACATAAAACATTAAATGCTTTTCAAAGACTTTGAAGTCTTTGAGAAGTGACTCCAAGTTGCTTAGGAATGTGATAATAATTAGGGGATGGATTAGGCTAATTAGCAAGGGTTTAGAAGAATCTAGAAGGGGTTTTAGGAATGCAAGTGGATTTGGTGGGTGAGGGAAAATAGGATTTTTATTAAAATAAAATTCATTTATTTCAATAAATGGATGCAAGTTGCATTTGTAGGAAAATGCAAGTGGAGAGATAAATGATTTAAATAAATATTTTATTTAATTTATTTAAAAGAGGAAAAGGGGATTAAATGAAATAAATATGACTTATTCATTTAATTGATTTGTGAATTTGGTTGAATGAATTAATTAAAATAAATTGAATAATTTATTTAATTAATAGGAGAATGTTTGAAGATGAATTAATTAAATATTAATTTAATTAACTGATGGCTAGTGGGTTTTTAATCAAATAAATAGCAAATATTCATTTAATTAAAATGGAAAGATTTATGTGACTACACTTAGTTTTGCAGATTACTCAGACTGACAAAGGTATTTTTATCTATCAAACTAAATATGCTAAGGAATTGTTGAAGAAATTTCGTATGGGAGATTCTAAACCGGTACGTACTCCTATAGTTACAAGTGAGAAATTGACAAGAAAAGATGTTTTTGCACTAGTAAATCCTACAAGATACAAATATATGATTGGAGGTCTACTTTATTTGACTCAAACTAGGCCTGAAATAATGAATGTTGTTTTTATTGTTTTAAGATTTCAAAGTGATCTTAGAGAAAATCTTGAGATTGCGGTGAAAAGAATTTTTAAATACTTGCAAGATACATCATAATATGGTTTGTGGTACCCTAAGGAAGATAACTTTACTTTATGTGCATATACAGATGTTGATTGGGCTGGAGATGTTGATGACCAAAAAAGTACTTCCGGTGGAGCTTTCTTTCTTGGAAAGAAGTTGGTTTCATGGATCAGCAAGGAATAGTCATGTACTTCTTTATCTACTACTAAAGCTAAGTATGTTGTTGTGGCTACTAATTGTACATAAGTTTTATGGATGAAGCAAACATTGAAGGATATAAAGGTGGATTGTGATGCATCAGTAGTTGTTCACTATGCTAACTTTGTTGCTATTGATATATCAAAGAATCCGGTATTTCACTCTAAGACAAAGCACATATCTATCAAATATAACTTTTTGAAAGAAAAGGTGGAAGCAAATGAAGTTAGATTGGTTTATGTGAACACTAACAAGCAGATTGAAGATATTTTCACTAAAACTTTGCCCAAGGAATCATTTGAGTACCTGAGAGATAGATTGGGAGTTTTTGCTCCTTCGGTAGAGACTTGTTTGATGCAGATTGACATCACTCTAGTATGGATTATCAGAGATACTATTCATTCTTACACTGATGTGGGGATGCTACTGCTCAAGGGGAGTATTTATCTTTCTGATTTAGTGGTTTATGTTTTTGCTTTGATATTTTTGTCAGATTTTTGGCATTGATGTAAAAGGGGGAGTGATATAGACGTGAAAAAGATAATTTAAGGAGTTGTATACATCAGGGGGAGTTTTATCTTTGTTTCTAAACCTCATTGCTACATTTGTATGTGGGATATTATTGGTTGTCTTCCATTGGGGGAGAGTTGTTTGGCATTTCTTAGTACTTAGATGTTTTCACATCTAGTGCTGCCATCAATGCCAAAGGGGGAGATTGTTGGCCATTTGGTGGAATTTATTATGTGTTGCATTGATGTTTTGTCATTGATGCCAACACTAGTTGCTTGGATGCTCTACTGACACCCTTCTGGTCCCGGTAGGTTGAGTGGTTTCTGGTTGATTTGGATCCGACATTATCTGGTAGGCTCCAGTATGATTTGGTTATGGATTTGGCTTGTTCATGATACTCATGTTCATATTAAATAACTTGGTTTTGGTCTGGTGATCGGATGCTATCCTATTTGCTTAGAAGCTTGGTTTATGGTTCTAGGCGAGGGTTTCATCGGTAGAGCTTTTGATGAATATCTTTGATAAATTGCATAAGTGGTGTTGGTGCATCTTCTGGTGGAGTTTCAGGATGTTAATGGTGATCATGTTAGAGAATTGACGAATGGAGATCATTGTTGTAGTGTGTGGACCTATACTGGGTCCCCGTTGTGTTTTTGAGATGTCTTATGTATTGGATATTATTTATTTGGTCTAAGGCAGACATGGTTTGTAATTATGTAATTGGTTTATTATCTAGTGCCCGACCTAATTTTTTATGGTCGAGGGTTTGTATATATAGATAAAAGATCTCATTGTAGATCATCATGATTATGTTAGAGTTCATTGTCAAGGGATGTAATGTGTGAATAATGTAAATTATTCAGGTAGAGGATTTGGTCGATCATTGGAGATCAAATTGGATTTATTTAAGAGGATTTAGTCCATCGATATTGAGCTTAATCGAAACTATACACAGGAATAGGAGATGCTATCTTTTACAGTTCAACACTTCTCTGGATTGTAGTATGTATTTCTATGTAGTTAGTGAGGCTCCTTTTGTGATGAGTAGTGTACTCTAGGTTGTTGGCCTTCCTGCAAGTGTAGGCCACTCAATTGTAATTCACATACTTAGTTTAGAAGTATTATTTGACTATGGGTAGGCTTCCCACCATTGTTTTTCCCTTTACCAGGTTTTCCACATACAAATCTTGGTGTCGTGTGGATGGTTTTTATTCTGTAATTATCGTTTATACTTAATTGGTTTAATTGCTATTCCGATATTAATGTTTTGGGTTCCAATATTAAAGTTTTAAATACTAATGGTTCCGATAATCTATGACAATTGATTCACCCCCGCCCTCTCTCAGTTGTCTTTCGGTTATTTGAACTGTCTAACAAAAACTACATCTTTTAGAGAATAAGAAATATTTGAGACCCTATTATCTATTATATTTTATAGTTGAGACCCTATGATAATATGGATAGACACGGTAGGGGTATTTATCATTACAAGAAAAAAAAATCATATACTATCTATATAAATACTATTATATAAATGTATTACTCACTTATATCCAACTATCAATTTTTTTCATGGCTTTATATTTTCACATTCTAATCTAGCATATGAATGATAGAAAGACACATTTAATGGTGCATGTTTATAGAAGTATTTAAATTTTATATTATTCAAGTCACTTATCTCTTATTTTTTCTAATATTTCTACTATGGTCTTTTTATTATACAACATTTTTTTTAATTCTCCATACTCATAATCAATTTATAGATTTGATTACTTTTTTTTTAAATATATAAACCACTATCTCACCCATACTTAATTTATTGATACAGTCAAGCTTATAGGGTTTGAAATGAACTATTCCACCTTGCAAACAAATAGATATGGAAAGATAACACACAATTGAATGCAAAATGAAATAGAAACTTTATTGATAGAAATATACTAACAACATGACCACAAGCCTTCACCTGTGCTATATATTTGGCCCATTGGCCTCACATGCAAGCTCATAGGTCATAATTGGGTTATTATAAAGATACAGTAAAAATAGAACTCCTTTGGATTTTCCTTCCCCTCTCTACTACCACCTAACTAACCTTCCCCAACTATGTTGATGCTCTCCATTCCTTGTGATGTATATAAATATTGACTCATATCGTTGGGAGTGATCCACATTGACCTTTCTTTGTGAAACATATGGACTAGCCTTGGTTGGTAGAGGGTGAATAGGTCTAGATCTATCTTTGTGTCACTTGACCCTTTGTTGATCATGTAACATGACCCATAAGATCCATGCTGCTCAAAATAGGCTTTCATACTACTGGAATTGGGTCTAGTTTGGGATCTTCTACGAAGTGTGTCTCGCACAATGCTAGATTTTCTCAAAAATACTTCAACTCATCCTATAAGACCCACATTTTATTCTCCACTAGTTTATTCTTCACTTGGAAAGATACTCCATGTACTCCTTATTTTAGGTGCAATGTCTAGTCCGACTATCAAATATCTATTAAATCTACTCTAGTGGTACGTGTGGTAGTTCGTTTTGTAGGAATGCTTTTGTGTCATCCTACTATTCTCCTCTAAATCAACATAGGTTAACAATACTGAAGATTGGCTATATGTCCATACCTCCCGATAACTCCATTTTATACGCATTTCAGGTTTCAAACTTCTAAATAATTTTGTAGGGTGCAAACTGTTAGGTCCTAGAGACAATAGAGGGAGGGGGGGTGAATCATTTGTCTAATAAATTCAAACCAAAAACCAATTAACCAACTTAATACTTAATACTAGTTAAACAGTTAAGTATGTCGGTAGACAATGTTAACAGTAAATTGCTATATCGGTAAATATTAATGCATGAAACATAAACATAAAGTCATCCACAACACATAACACCAATATTTGTACGTGCAAACTCTGTAAGGGGAAAAACAATGGTGGGAAACCTTACCCACAATTAGATGATACTACTACAAATAGTAAGTGTACATAAATGGGGTCTCCACATGCAGAAAGGCCAATAGCCTAGAGCTCACTGCTCAATCACAAAATGGGAGTCACACTGACTACAGTTGGATGGTTAAATCCAATAAGAATGTACTGCACAAAATAGCATCTTCATATGCTAGATTCAGTACCGGTGTAATGCTGATATGCTTCTACAAAATCCTAGCTTCACCTTCAAATGATGTCTTCATGTATACCTCTGCTTAATCTCACATATACCTTCTCACAATTCTTTTTCGCATTCCACATTCGATCTTACAAATAAGATATTACATTTATACCATACCCTAAGACCAATTTTAGTAGGTCGGCTCTACAAGATATTACAATAAAAACATTTTACAAACAATATAATATCCGATGCAATAACCGATTACACATGTTGGCTTAATGCATTTACAACAATAATAAATCATCTCCATAGCGTGCCATCTTGATCTGGAAAAGATAAACCTGCCGGTGTAACCCTATGTTACCCTGGACCTATTTGGCAGTAAAAGCAAATATGCAAATATTAATATACCAATGATTAATTCTTCAAAACAAAGTGTCCACATGATGTCTTCGACATTACCAAGTGTCTTCCATATTATTCCAAGTGTCGATGATCATTATATCCTACCGGTGAACCATATACTAGTAACTGTGCAATAGTTACTTGCTTGTTAGTGAATGTTGTTGGATCTCCAAAGTGCTAGTGTTTCAGTAGGTGTTGACATCAAAGACAAAACCATACCAAAATACCAACAATCTCCCCCTTTGGCATTGATGGCAACACAAGATGGAAAAACCATCAAAGTGCCAAAACAGAAATGCCAAATACCAAAAACAAACAATCTCTCCTAAACAACAATCTCTCCCCCTGAGAGACACATGTGTTTATGCAAAGTTTTATTTTCAATACCAATCTTTCTACCAATCTCACCATAAAAGATAATGTGTTTTTCCATAGATATCTCTCCCCCTTTGACATGAAAAGCCAAAGTTACAAAAATCAAGTTCATCTACAAAATACCAATCAATTCAATATACCAACTACTCCCCCTGAGAAGTAGCTTCCTCATCAAGGACTGGAGTAAAAGATTTGTCTTACAATTCTGTCGGTTGATGACAAACATCAACTGTCTAAGTCTCTATTGGTGGTGGTATGACTCTGAGATATTCAAAAGTCTCCTTATGCAAAGGTTTTGTGAAAATATCTGCAAGTTGTTCTTTAGTATTCACATAAACAAGTTTTATCTCCTTTTCTTCAAATTTTTCCCTTAGAAAATTCAATTTGATAGAAACATGTTTTTTTTAGAGTGTAATACCGGATTCTTAGATATATCAATTGCTGCAGTGTTATCACAATATATAGTAATAGGTTCCTTGCATTTTACCTTTATGTCTTTCAACATTTGCTTAAGCCATAGTACCTGTGTATAGTTAGTTGTTGCTGCAACATATTCTGATTCTGCTATTGATAAAGATGTACAACTTTGTTTCTTACTCAACCAAGAAACTAATCTCCTTCCAAGAAAGAATGCTCCTCTAGTGGTGCTTTTTCTATCATCCACATCTCCTGCCCAATTTCCATCTGTGTATGCACATAGATCAAAATTTTCATCTCTAGGATACCATAATCCAAGATTTTTTGTGCCTTGTAAGTACCGAAAAATCCTTTTTACTGCTGATTCATGATTTTCCTTAGGATTACTTTGAAATCTAGAAATAATAAATACTGCATTCATAATATCAGGCCTGGTTTGTGTCAAATACAGTAAACCTCCTATCATAGATTTGTATCTAGTTGGATTGACAGGTGTAGATTCATCCCTTTGAGATAATTTGTCATTTGTAGTCATAGGTGTACTTACCAGTTTAGAGTTCTCCATCCCAAATTTCTTAAGTAATTCTTTCAAGTAATTTGATTGACTCAAAAATATACCTTTATCAGTCTGTGAAATTTGCAATCCTAAAAAGAATTTTATTTCTCCAATCATAGACATTTCAAATTCATGCTGCATTTTAATAGAAAATTCCTTACATAATCCATCTTCTCCTCCAAAGATTATATCATCAAGAAATACTTCTATAATCAAGATGTCATCATTAGTTATTTTGTATTATAAATTGTTGACTACATTTCCTTTAGTAAAACCAATCTTTAAAAGATACTTATCCAACCTTGCATACCAAGCTCTTGGGGCTTGTTTCAATCCATACAGAGCTTTTGTTAACCTACAAACCATATCATTGTCATCTGTCAAAGAAAATCCATCAGGTTGTTCAATATAAACTTCCTATTCAAGATCTCCATTCAAGAATGCACATTTAATATCCATTTGATAAACTTTGTAGTTCTTGTGAGCTGCAAAAGCCAAGAATAATCTGACTGCCTCAATTCTAGCTACCGGTGCAAAGGTTTGATTGTAATTAACTCCTTCTTTCTGAGAATATCCCTTACACACTAGTCTTGCTTTGTTTCTAACAACCTTACCATCTTCATTTAGTTTGTTTCTAAATACCCATTTGGTTGCAATTACATTTTTATCTTTAGGCTCGGGAACTAATGTCCAAGTATTATTTTTCTTAATTTGTCCTAATTCTTCTTCCATAGCTTTAATCCAAAATTTATCTTCACATGCCTCATTGATAGATGATGGTTCAATTTGAGAAATAAGACATACCTCTTCATTCGCCAATCTTCCTCTTCTCATAACTCCTTTAAATTTGTTTCCAATTATCTGATCTTCAGAATGATTCAATCTTACATACCGAGGTGTCTTAGTTTGTTGTTGTTCTTCAATCACTATGGAATCCTCTGATGGTACCAGGGTAACTAGATCTTCATTCTATACTAGTGGATTTAGTGTAGGTTCATTTGTCACAATTTCTGTTGCCAGTTCAGAGTCTATATACCTTGAAGTTCCTCTGAATTGTTCATCAATCTTTACATTTGTACTCTCAAAAATTTTCTGCAATCTTTTATTAAAACATCTATATGCCTTTCTCTTAGATGAATAACCAAGAAATATTCCTTCATCACTTCTAGGATCAAATTTGCCAATATACTCATCTCTTCTAATATAACATTTACTTCCAAAAATTCTGAAATACTTAAGAGTAGGAGTGTTACCAAACCATAGTTCATGAGGGGTCTTACCGGTTTCACCTTTGATGTGAACTTTGTTGAATGTATAGACAGTAGTGCTAACTACTTCTCTCCAATACACATGTGGTAAATTTTCTTATGATAACTTACTTCTTGTTGCATCCAAGATAGTTATGTTTTTCCTTTTAACAACTCCATTCTGCTGTGGTGTTCGAGGTGCTAATAACTATCTTTTGATTCCATTCACTTCACATAATGTATTAAAGTCTTTAGATGTGAATTCTCCTCCTTGATCTGATCTTAAACATTTGATTTTCTTATCGGTTTCATTTTCAACCATTGCTTTGAATAGTTTGACCTTTCCAAGTGCTTCTGATTTTTCTCTAAGAAAAGTAACCCAACACATTCTAGAATAATCATCAATAATTAGCATGAAATATCTATCACCTTGTAAGCTTTTAGTTCTAGTTGGACCACATAAATCAGTGTGAATTAGATGAAGAGCATTATTGGATTTTTCTGGAATACTTTTGAAACTAGCTCTAACTTGTTTTCCAAATTGACATTCCTTATAAATTGTATTCTGAGGTTTCACAATTTTAGATAGATCTCTAACTGCCTTAGAAGTACCGATTTTTACCATGCAATCAAAGTTTACATGACATAGTCTCTTATGCCATAACCAACTTTCATCTATATGTGCAATTAAGCATGTCTTTTCACTATTATTCAAATGAAAGATATTACCTCTAGTCCGATTACCAATTGCAATTTCCAAACCAGTTCTATTCATGATTTTGCATTTTCCATGTTTAAATTGTAACTGAAATCCCTTCTCAACTAATTGACCAACACTTAAAAGATTATGCTTCAATCCTTCAACATAGTAGACATTGTCAGTGTTATGCTTACCATCAAGAGATATTGAACCCTTACCTTTGATTGAACAGGCTTTGTTATCTCCAAATCTTACTAAACCTCCATTGTATTCTTGAAAGTTCAAGAATTTACCTTTGTCTCCTGTCATATGATGTGAGTATCCTGAGTCAATGATCCATTCATCCTTTACTTCAATTTTAGCTACTAGGGCTTGTGTAGTACCCCGTTTTGATCGGACTTATTAGACTGATTTTGTGTTTCAGTTTACTTTTCAGTTGGCACTTGATTGCTTGTCATTTTGCAGACGTATTTGATATTATATCATGTTTATCTGGATATTGGATGCATGAGTTACTTTCAGTATTTCAGTATTGATGATTTCTAGTGTTTCGTGGATTATTGCTCGTACTGACATTTTACTTTATCTAGTTGACGTGTCATATATATATGTTGCGTGTTTGCTATTGTATTGGATGCAAGGGGACGATTTTCCTTCACTCGTTTCGATGAGATAGGGAACGTCGCGATTCTCCTTCATCAGTGTGCGTGCCATGTATTCTATATCTATATGCATGTATGTGTGCTTCGGTGATGCAGGATATTGCAGGTACAAGTACCAGGTAGGTACGGGGTATCGTCTCCACCTGGCTTCACAGGTCTGAGCGTGCCTTATATGTCCGATGGGAGTGGAGGAGATAGCTTTTGACCCTAGTCCTTACCTCAGTCTGTTATTGTGAGTGCCGTCAGTCGGTCGTTCATCCCTTTTGTCTGAATTTCGAGTCTTTTTACTTTTCCTCGATTTGCGTGCCTTGTTGGTTCGGTTAATTATTTAAGTTTAAGTTGTCATTATTGTTGACTTGAGCGATTCATTCCTTATTATGCCTTATGTTTTGAATCAAGCGAAATTGATTAGTTATTAAATTTTAACTGTTAGTTGCTTATTTGGAAAAGAAATCGTGTTTAGATCCAACGAAAGAAATGGAATAGATTAGTTAATTGCTTTTAAATATATTCAATTAAGTTAACTCATTGCTTTCCTATTTAGTAGAAAAATTGATTAAATTGCTACTTATGAAAATGTAATTTTCAAAAAAGGGAATTTTTCATTTATTGTTTTGAGAAATTTGAAAAAAGAAAAATAGAAAAAGAAAAGAAAGTCAATGGGGAATTTTAATATTTTTTGTTTATAGAAATTTTGGGCAACCTAGAAAATTAGGTTAAGAGATTTTTCTTACTAAGCCATTTTGGAGGAGATTTTGGGGGTTATGCTTATTTTGGAGGAGGAGAAAGAAATTTTGGAAACTTGGCTTGAAGGGTGGATTTGGGTGTGAACCAGTTGGGATTCTTGCTTGGAAATCAAAAGGTTGGTTGAATCCTTGCTTATTGCAACAAAAAAAAATCATTGCTTTCCTTCCTCTTGCTGTTAATTGTTTAAAATCTTGAAGTGTTTGTTTGTTATGGGTTATGGAGGAAGAATTCAACTATTTTGGTTATCAAATTTAAACTTAATTTCTTCCCATGTAGTTTCCTTAACTGAATTCTTAATGTTTCATCTTTGCTATGCAAGAAATTTCTTGGTTTATCATGCTGTTTGTAATTAGGAATTTGATGGATTTTGGTAGTGTTATGCTAGCAAAATTTTGCCAAGCATTCATAAAATATCTCCCCTAAAAATTTCCAGTTTTAAAAATGATAGTTATGAGTTAAAATTCCTTGTTCATGCTTGATTTGAAACAAATAGTTTCAATTGGGGTTTGGGGATTTAGTCTATTCCCATTTAATTAAACTTTTAAAGCAAACTGGGCAAATTTGAATGAAATATTAATGCCCCTGTTTTGTCTCAGAAAATTGGTGATTGCTGGTAAAATTGTGACTCCTTTTAAGTTAATTTTGTTTGTTTGTATGTTGATAAACTTGATGGCTGGGAGTTTAATTTTATTTATTGTGTTTGATAGAGGTTTTCACCTCTGTCTGTGTCTGAGTTTCTGTTCTATTTAATCCTCTGTCGTTTTTATTTGTAAAGGTTTTTAACTGTTAAATTAAATAAAATTTAATTTGTTAAATTTAAATTTAAATTGTGTTGGGGGCGGTGGCGGGGAGCTGGGCTCGACCCAGCCACGCACCCCCCCTTTCCCTTCCTTTCCCCCTGCTCACTGCATACCCAGCGTGGGAAAAGGCAGCAGCGCTGCTTTCCCCAAGCTGGGAATGCAGCTCGCTGCATTTCCCAGTTTGGGAAAGGCAGCGCTTGCTGCCTGTGGGTTCGTGGGGGCCCACGGGGCTTTAAAAAATTGCTTATTTTAATGTTTTTTTTGTTAGTTTTAAAAAAAAACGAAAATGATAAAAAGTTAAGTTAGTGGTAAGTAATATAATTAGTGTTATGGTATATTTAATACTATATGATAAGATATTGTTATTTTATTAAAAAAAATAATAATATGTTATCATGTAATATTAAATAACAATAATATGTTAAAGGTTTTTAATAAATTCTATGCGCGTTATTCGTTTTAGTATTAAGCAATAATATATTGTTATTTTAACAATAATAACAATATGTTATTATTTAATATTAAATAATAATAATGTGTTAAATATAGTTTACGATGATGTTAAGATTAATGAGTAATTCTTTTGATTTAGTAATGGGGATTAATTGATTGGTATCGTGAAAATAAATCAAATGATTTAGAGGTTAGTGGTAATGTTGGGATTAAGGAAAGTCGGATTAAATTTAATATTGGTGTTTGTTATCCAAGTATTATAAAATAGTTGTATGAGGATTGTATTCGTCAAATAGATGTTATTTTGGAATTATTTTATAATAGCTTGTATACGTTGGTTCAATTTGATTTAAATGTTGACTGCTCAACGAAAGATTGTTTGTAGTGTTTTTATCATTGCAGTCTAGTCGTTTTAATGTCGTCGCATTATGTTTAAAATGGTCATTATGTTGTCGATGTTTGCCCTTGGTCAGGTGTCGTTGTTCAAACCTTGAGGAAGTGGGCTTTTATGTGATATGTCCCTTATGGTTAACTCTGGGTTTGTGACTGTGAGTCCTACACCTGTGTTATGTCTAGATAATTTATGGTTGTAGTCCACCATAGAGTTCTCATAGATAGCCTTATCCAGTTAGTGACCTAGTAGAGAGAGTGGCTTTCGGGCGGGGGCCGCACCCAAAGTGGATGGCAGGATAACCCCTCGAAAGTCAGCTATTAAGTGATAACCTAATAATTGTTTAGGGGGTGGGTAGTTATTAATTTAATTAAGATAATACACCCCATACATGGTTGAGTGCTTGTATAGGCTCAAGGTGTTTGGGAAGGCCTGGAATGGCAAACCTACCACCTTGTCTTCACGAAAGGATGGTAGGGTCCGCATGATGCTTAGATGGAGCCGGGGGTTTGGGAGAGGTTACCAGGATAACCCATGATGGGGGTCGGGACCTATGGAGACCTTCCTAGGGTAACCATGTTAAGCCATGTGATGACACTCTCTCTCTAGGGTCGCTAGTGTTTTGTGAGTCGAGTCACTTGTGTAATGCGGAGTCATCTGTACTGTTGTTCTTTTCTTGCTTGCTTGAGGGTCGTCTGCTATCTCCTAGCACGGTGGGGTGGTTCCATTATGGGATCACATGGTCGGGTGGTAGTGCCACTTCCCATCGGATATCTTGTTCCTACCTTCACGCGAGGATTGGCTTCGCCGGTGCATCTTGGTTCGTGCTTCTTGTAGCACTTATATTCTTGATTTCGTACTTTGAGGCCGTGTGGTCATTGTATCATCAGCTTGTAAAAATTGTAATTTATTGTTCTATGGAAGCCATGTAATTTTATGGAATATTGTAATTTAAGTCATGGGATGTATATTGTTTCAGTTATCTTTTCTATTTGTATAAATGAATCTTTGGAAGTATGTATGATGTAATTTTGTAAGCCTATCTTTTGAAGATCAATTTATGAATATGAATTATTTAATCGTTATTGGCTTTCCGTAATTTAAATGGAAGATTGGATTAATATTGTGATGTGATTTTTATTTTGAAGTAATCTTCGTTGGTAACCCTTTAGGATGTAGTGTTAGTCTTCCGCTTATGTTAATTATTGAGCAAGGTTATGATTTTTCCCTTAATCTTTAAAAAAAAAAATTATTGCGCCTTTTAGTTGCCTTATTGTGTTGCTATCCTTTAGGGTTCCTGGCGGGGCATTACATTTGGTATCAGAGCCCATGTTTCAACATTGGGTACTCTGGGATTGTAGTGAGCCCATTCAGTTTGACCTTGTGTGTAGATCTTAGTGTTTGGATTTCCCTTGCTATATCCTTGTCATTGATCTGAACCGTTTTCTCTTTTGCAGTTTTGGTCATGGTTAGGAAAGCTAGGGGTGTTGGCCGTGTCGGTGGCCGCAATAGAGGTAGAGGTGGGAGACGGGGCCGAGGTTCAGACCGCCATAGTCCTTCACCACCTCCTGCTCATGTGAGTGTGGATCAGGAATAGTCAGTGCATCAGGAATTACCGCATGTAGAAGAGTCCGTTCCCGAAAGGGAAGAGCTGAGGCAGATGTTTCAGGAAGTTCTAGCTAGGCTAGGCCCCAGGCCTGAAGGTGAGCAGCCCATCCATGCTCAGGTTGGGGAGTCATATCAGCATGTTTCAGAGGAGAGAGAGAGAGAGAGGTCTCCTAGGAGGAGAGAGGTTCCAGTTGGTCATGATTCAGCTCCCTCGAGTCACATCAAGGATCTTTTGAGGACCAACCCTCCTTTCTTCGATGGTCGAGGCACAGGTCTCGAGGCAGAGACTTGGTTGATTAGTTTGGATAGGTGTTTCGCTATGTTTCCATACAGTAGCAACACCCGAGCGAGATGTGCGATCATGCGTCTCGATGATTTTGCTTCTATATGGTGGAAGTTAGAGGAGGAGAAGATTGGTCTGAATATCAATACTGTTTCTTGGGAGATCTTCTTAGAGAGGTTCAGAGCACGGTTTCTCTCACCGCAGTGGAGACAGACTCGGGCAGATGAGTTCTATTCATTGCGACAGTTTGGTATGTCAGTTGACTAGTTCGAGCATAGATTCTATGAGCTGAAGCAGTATGCCGGGATTGGCAACGATGAGGCTATGCTCGTACAGCATTTCTTGAGAGGTCTTAACGACCGCATTAGTGGAGGGGTTAGAGTTTTTGAGCCAGTTTCAGTGGAGGCAGCGGTGGCGAAAGCCAGATTGGTTGAGCAGAACCTCATCCGTGCGCATGGTGGACAGGCAGGAGTTCAGATAGGGAGTGTTCCTTCCAGTGGGAACAGAGCTCGTGGGAATCAGTCCCAGTCAGCGGCACCATTCAGGACTCCTCAGGCACCCGCTAAGGGTGGACAGCAGCAGCAGCCGCAACAGCAACCGCAGCAGCAGAAACCGAAACAGTCTCAGGGCCAGCAGGGTGGCAACCCTCCTCATAGAAGAAACAGGAACTGGCGGAGGAGCAAACAGGGTTTTCCAGGACAGTCTTCTCAGAGTGCATCACAGGCCCCTAGTAGGGGAAGCTTTTAGCAGTCCAGTGGGCCGACTGGAGGTAGAGGACCTGGTAGAGGAGCTTGCTACTCTTGTGGGCAGTATGGTCATATAGCCGTGCAGTGTCCTCAGCGTATCCACCAGACAGGGAATTAGGGGCCAGTTGCATCAGAGCCTACAGTAGGGGATGCCGGTAGGACCCACAGAGTGTTTGCAGCGGTTGATAACTGCCAGGCTGAGCATCAGGGGACAGTTATTGAGGCCGCAGGTGTGTTGTGTGGTATCCCTATCTTAGTACTTTTTGACTCCGGTGCATCGGATTCTTTTATTTCTTCGTCCATTGTGGAGCGGTGTGGACTCACGTCTGCTAAGCAGGCGGATAGGTGGCAGGTAGAGTTGGCTACCGGGGTGCGCGTGGTCGTAGATGCCTTTGTTCCTAGTTGTGAGTTGGATCTAGGTCCCTTTGTGACTTCTGTTGACCTTCGTGTCATTCCTTTGGGATCCTATGGAGTAGTGTTGGGGATGGATTGGTTATCATCTCACAGTGCTCATGTGGACTGTCGTCAGAAGACAGTAGAGTGTTTAGATGACCATGGCAGGAAAGTGGGGATTGTTGGAGTTCAGAGATCGATATCCTTACGTATGATTTCCGCTATGCAACTTAAGCGGTGTATGCGTAGAGGATGTCAGCTTTTTGCAGTAACTCTTGAGGATATGGATGAGGGAGAGAGTCGAGAAATCGCTCTTGATGGTCACCCTATTCTTCGAGAGTTTGCTGATGTGTTTCCTTTGGAGATTCCTGGTATGCCTCCGAAGCGAGACATAGATTTCCGCATTGATTTGGTTCCTGGTGCAGAACCTATTTCGAGAGCTCCATATCGGATGACTACTCAGGAGTTGAGTGAGTTGAAGTTGCAGGTGGAAGAATTGTTGGCCAAGGGATTCATTCGTCCTAGTGTCTCTCCTTGGGGTGCGCCTGTTATCTTCATAAAGAAGAAAGATGGTTCTCTTCAGTTGTGCATTGATTACCGACAGCTGAATAAGGTAACCATCCGGAATCGATATCCGTTGCCTCGTATTGACGATCTTTTCGATCAGGTGAAGGGAGCCATGGTGTTCTCTAAGATTGATCTGAAATCCGGGTACCATCAGTTGCGCATTCATGATGCAGACATTCATAAGACAGCGTTTCGCACTCGTTATGGTCACTATGAGTTCATAGTAGTACCATTTGGGTTGACAAACGCGCCTTCAGTTTTCATGTGCCTCATGAATGGGGTTTTCCGTGCATACCTGGATCATTTTGTCCTTGTGTTCTTGGATGATATATTGATTTATTCCAGATCTATGGAAGAGCATGAGGGTCACCTGCGTCTAGTTTTGCAGTGTTTGAGGGAGAATCAACTTTATGCCAATTTGGCGAAGTGTGATTTCTTCCAGACTGAGGTGAAATATCTTGGTCATGTGGTTTCAGGAGAGAGTGTATCTGTGGATCCTTCGAAGATCCAAGCCATCGTGGATTGGCCAGCGCCGACCAATGTTTCAGAGGTTCAGAGCTTTATGGGATTGGCCGGATATTACCGCCGCTTTGTTAAGGATTTTTCCCGTATAGGTCACCCGATTACTTCTCTTCAGAGGAAAGGGAAGAAGTTTGTTTGGTCAGAGCAGTGTGAGTCAGCGTTTCGTGCCTTGAAGGAACTCCTTGTTAGTGCTCCGATTTTGGCAGTCCCTGATCCATCCAGAGAGTTTATGGTATGCACAGATGCCTCTTTAGAAGGTATAGGTGCGGTGCTTATGCAGGATGGACGTGTGGTTGCCTATGAGTCTCGCAAACTCAAGGACCACGAGTTGAACTATCCAGTTCATGATTTGGAGTTGGCAGCTGTAGTGCATGCGTTGGTTAGGTGGCGTCACTTTCTGTTAGGGCGTCGGTTTGAGCTGCATAGTGATCACCGCAGTTTGCAATATATCTTCACGCAGCCGAACTTGAATGCTCGACAGCGAAGGTGGATGGAATTCCTCTGCGAGTATGATTTTGAGGTTCGATATATTCAGGGGAAGGAGAATGTAGTGGCTGATGCCTTGAGTCGTAGGCGGCATGAAGTTTCAGCTTTGTCCCTTGGAGTGGACTTGAGTCAGAGAATTCTTGGAGTTCTTCCTCAGGACTCTTGGTATCAGGATGTTAGAGCCGTGTTGGAGTCCGGAAGGCCCTTAGAGGGTAGATTCGCTGGGTATAGTCTTGAGGCGGATGGCATTCTACGTCATCTTGGTCGGATCTATGTACCTCCTTTGGAGGGTCTTCGCACTTTGATCATGACTGAGGCCCATCGTGCACCTTATTCGGCACACCCAGGTGTCAAGAAGATGCATGCAGATCTTAGACAGATTTATCATTGGGCTGGTATGAAGCGTGACATTGCCGATTTTGTGTCGAAGTGTTTGGAATGTCAGCGAGTGAAGGCGGAGCATCAGCACCCAGCAGGGCTTTTACAGCCTAATTTAGTACCGGATTGGAAATGGGACATCATTTCCATGGATTTCATTGTTGGGTTGCCTGTTTCTTCACGTCGTCATGATGCCATCATGGTCATTGTTGACAGGTTGACGAAGGTTGCTCATTTTGTTCCTATCCGAGCTTCCTATACAGCAGCAGTGGTGGCTCGTGTCTTCTTGGAGGATGTGGTGAGATTGCATGGGATTCCGAGGTGGATAATCTCTGATAGAGATCCAGTCTTTACCTCAGCATTGTGGACCTCACTTCAGCATGCTTTGGGAACTCAGTTGAACTTCAGTTCAGCTTATCACCCAGAGACGGATGGTCAGACTGAGCGTGTGAATCAGGTTTTAGAGGACATGCTTCGCATGTATGTTATGGACCAGCAGTCGCGTTGGGAGGACTATATTTATCTTGTGGAGTTTGCTTATAACAACGGATATCATAGCTCCATAGGTATGTCACCCTTTCAGGCTTTGTATGGTCGTCCTTGCCGTACTCCGTTGAGTTGGGATCGGTTAGAGGACAGGGTGCTCATAGGCCCGGATATCCTTCGAGAGATGGAGCAGCAGGTAGAGCGGATTCGTGAGCATTTGGTAGCTGCACAGGATAGGCAGAAGAAGTATGCAGATGCTCACAGGGTAGATCGTCAGTTTTCTGTTGGCGACCGTGTATTCTTGAGAGTGCGTCCGCGTAAGAGTCCGATCCGTTATGGAAAGGGTTCTAAGTTGGCACCTCGTTTTGTTGGCCCGTTTGAGATCCTTGAGAGGATAGGACCTGTTGCCTACCGTCTTGCTTTGCCACCGAGTCTATCCCGCATCCACGATGTCTTTCATGTTTCAGTTCTTCGGCCTTATCACCCAGATGTGACTCATGTTCTTGATTGGAACGCTTTGGAGGTCGAGGACGGGCAGCTTTCTATGGAGCCCGTGCGCATTCTTCAGCGTCGGGATTTGACCCTTAGGGGACGCACCATCGACCAGGTAAGGGTCCTATGGGACCCAAATGATGAGACCTCGGCGACATGGGAGGATGCAGCGAAGATGAGAGAGCTCTATCCTTATCTGTTTTAGGCTTCCAGGAGTAAGCCTAGTTTTGTGGGGGAGAATGTAGTACCCCGTTTTGATCGGACTTATTAGACTGATTTTGTGTTTCAGTTTACTTTTCAGTTGGCACTTGATTGCTCGTCATTTTCCAGACGTATTTGATATTATATCATGTTTATCTGGATATTGGATGCATGAGTTACTTTCAGTATTTCAGTATTGATGATTTCTAGTGTTTCGTGGATTATTGCTCGTACTGACATTTTACTTTATCTAGTTGACGTGTCATATATATATGTTGCGTGTTTGCTATTGTATTGGATGCAAGGGGACGATTTTCCTTCACTCGTTTCGATGAGATAGGGAACGTCGCGATTCTCCTTCATCGGTGTGCGTGTCATGTATTCTATATCTATATGCATGTATGTGTGCTTCGGTGATGCAGGATATTGCAGGTACAAGTACCGGGTAGGTACGGGGTATCGTCTCCACCTGGCTTCACAGGTCTGAGCGTGCCTTATATGTCCGATGGGAGTGGAGGAGATAGCTTTTGACCCTAGTCCTTACCTCAGTCTGTTATTGTGAGTGCCGTCAGTCGGTCGTTCATCCCTTTTGTCTGAATTTCGAGTCTTTTTACTTTTCCTCGATTTGCGTGCCTTGTGGTTCGGTTAATTATTTAAGTTTAAGTTGTCATTATTGTTGACTTGAGCGATTCATTCCTTATTATGCCTTATGTTTTGAATCAAGCGAAATTGATTAGTTATTAAATTTTAACTGTTAGTTGCTTATTTGGAAAAGAAATCGTGTTTAGATCCAACGAAAGAAATGGAATAGATTAGTTAATTGCTTTTAAATATATTCAATTAAGTTAACTCATTGCTTTCCTATTTAGTAGAAAAATTGATTAAATTGCTACTTATGAAAATGTAATTTTCAAAAAAGGGAATTTTTCATTTATTGTTTTGAGAAATTTGAAAAAAGAAAAATAGAAAAAGAAAAGAAAGTCAATGGGGAATTTTAATATTTTTTGTTTATAGAAATTTTGGGCAACCTAGAAAATTAGGTTAAGAGATTTTTCTTACTAAGCCATTTTGGAGGAGATTTTGGGGGTTATGCTTATTTTGGAGGAGGAGAAAGAAATTTTGGAAACTTGGCTTGAAGGGTGGATTTGGGTGTGAACCAGTTGGGATTCTTGCTTGGAAATCAAAAGGTTGGTTGAATCCTTGCTTATTGCAACAAAAAAAAATCATTGCTTTCCTTCCTCTTGCTGTTAATTGTTTAAAATCTTGAAGTGTTTGTTTGTTATGGGTTATGGAGGAAGAATTCAACTATTTTGGTTATCAAATTTAAACTTAATTTCTTCCCATGTAGTTTCCTTAACTGAATTCTTAATGTTTCATCTTTGCTATGCAAGAAATTTCTTGGTTTATCATGCTGTTTGTAATTAGGAATTTGATGGATTTTGGTAGTGTTATGCTGGCAAAATTTTGCCAAGCATTCATAAAATATCTCCCCTAAAAATTTCCAGTTTTAAAAATGATAGTTATGAGTTAAAATTCCTTGTTCATGCTTGATTTGAAACAAATAGTTTCAATTGGGGTTTGGGGATTTAGTCTATTCCCATTTAATTAAACTTTTAAAGCAAACTGGGCAAATTTGAATGAAATATTAATGCCCCTGTTTTGTCTCAGAAAATTGGTGATTGCTGGTAAAATTGTGACTCCTTTTAAGTTAATTTTGTTTGTTTGTATGTTGATAAACTTGATGGCTGGGAGTTTAATTTTATTTATTGTGTTTGACAGAGGTTTTCACCTCTGTCTGTGTCTGAGTTTCTGTTCTATTTAATCCTCTGTCGTTTTTATTTGTAAAGGTTTTTAACTGTTAAATTAAATAAAATTTAATTTGTTAAATTTAAATTTAAATTGTGTTGGGGGCGGTGGCGGGGAGCTGGGCTCGACCCAGCCACGCACCCCCCCTTTCCCTTCCTTTCCCCCTGCTCACTGCATACCCAGCGTGGGAAAAGGCAGCAGCGCTGCTTTCCCCAAGCTGGGAATGCAGCTCGCTGCATTTCCCAGTTTGGGAAAGGCAGCGCTTGCTGCCTGTGGGTTCGTGGGGGCCCACGGGGCTTTAAAAAATTGCTTATTTTAATGTTTTTTTTGTTAGTTTTAAAAAAAAACGAAAATGATAAAAAGTTAAGTTAGTGGTAAGTAATATAATTAGTGTTATGGTATATTTAATACTATATGATAAGATATTGTTATTTTATTAAAAAAAATAATAATATGTTATCATGTAATATTAAATAACAATAATATGTTAAAGGTTTTTAATAAATTCTATGCGCGTTATTCGTTTTAGTATTAAGCAATAATATATTGTTATTTTAACAATAATAACAATATGTTATTATTTAATATTAAATAATAATAATGTGTTAAATATAGTTTACGATGATGTTAAGATTAATGAGTAATTATTTTGATTTAGTAATGGGGATTAATTGATTGGTATCGTGAAAATAAATCAAATGATTTAGAGGTTAGTGGTAATGTTGGGATTAAGGAAAGTCGGATTAAATTTAATATTGGTGTTTGTTATCCAAGTATTATAAAATAGTTGTATGAGGATTGTATTCGTCAAATAGATGTTATTTTGGAATTATTTTATAATAGCTTGTATACGTTGGTTCAATTTGATTTAAATGTTGACTGCTCAACGAAAGATTGTTTGTAGTGTTTTTATCATTGCAGTCTAGTCGTTTTAATGTCGTCGCATTATGTTTAAAATGGTCATTATGTTGTCGATGTTTGCCCTTGGTCAGGTGTCGTTGTTCAAACCTTGAGGAAGTGGGCTTTTATGTGATATGTCCCTTATGGTTAACTCTGGGTTTGTGACTGTGAGTCCTACACCTGTGTTATGTCTGGATAATTTATGGTTGTAGTCCACCATAGAGTTCTCATAGATAGCCTTATCCAGTTAGTGACCTAGTAGAGAGAGTGGCTTTCGGGCGGGGGCCGCACCCAAAGTGGATGGCAGGATAACCCCTCGAAAGTCAGCTATTAAGTGATAACCTAATAATTGTTTAGGGGGTGGGTAGTTATTAATTTAATTAAGATAATACACCCTGTACACGGTTGAGTGCTTGTATAGGCTCAAGGTGTTTGGGAAGGCCTGGAATGGCAAACCTACCACCTTGTCTTCACGAAAGGATGGTAGGGTCCGCATGATGCTTAGATGGAGCCGGGGGTTTGGGAGAGGTTACCAGGATAACCCATGATGGGGGTCGGGACCTATGGAGACCTTCCTAGGGTAACCATGTTAAGCCATGTGATGACACTCTCTCTCTAGGGTCGCTAGTGTTTTGTGAGTCGAGTCACTTGTGTAATGCGGAGTCATCTGTACTGTTGTTCTTTTCTTGCTTGCTTGAGGGTCGTCTGCTATCTCCTAGCACGGTGGGGTGGTTCCATTATGGGATCACATGGTCGGGTGGTAGTGCCACTTCCCATCGGATATCTTGTTCCTACCTTCACGCGAGGATTGGCTTCGCCGGTGCATCTTGGTTCGTGCTTCTTGTAGCACTTATATTCTTGATTTCGTACTTTGAGGCCGTGTGGTCATTGTATCATCAGCTTGTAAAAATTGTAATTTATTGTTCTATGGAAGCCATGTAATTTTATGGAATATTGTAATTTAAGTCATGGGATGTATATTGTTTCAGTTATCTTTTCTATTTGTATAAATGAATCTTTGGAAGTATGTATGATGTAATTTTGTAAGCCTATCTTTTGAAGATCAATTTATGAATATGAATTATTTAATCGTTATTGGCTTTCCGTAATTTAAATGGAAGATTGGATTAATATTGTGATGTGATTTTTATTTTGAAGTAATCTTCATTGGTAACCCTTTAGGATGTAGTGTTAGTCTTCCGCTTATGTTAATTATTGAGCAAGGTTATGATTTTTCCCTTAATCTTTAAAAAAAAAATTTATTGCGCCTTTTAGTTGCCTTATTGTGTTGCTATCCTTTAGGGTTCCTGGCGGGGCATTACAGCTTGTTCTACCAATTGAGCAGTAGGTGCCAGTTGATCTTCTATTATAGCAACAAAAACCCATCCATTGTCTGCTGGATCCTCATCAGAATCATCAGTCACACCTTCATCAGCAATGTAATAAGATTTGTCTTTGTTGTTCTTAAATCTATATCTCTGATATTCAGGATTAGGCTTGTATGTTCTTCTAGCTTCTTCTCTTAGTTTAGTATGTCTATCAGAGCATCTTGAAGGCATATGACCAATCTTATTGTAGTTGAAACATTTAAAGGGTGCTTTACCTTCATACTTACTTCCAACTAGACCTTTTGGCATTTTTGTTGTAAATAGTGCTTCAAGCTCTTCATTCTCCTTCCTAGTTTCTTCAAGTTCTCTTGCATAAAAAGCTTTCCAGTCTGATTTGTCAAATGATGGAGCAGACGATGTTGATGCTCTAAAGGTCAAATCTATCTTTATAGTAGCAACAAGACCAAATTCCTCAATTTCAAAAGCTGAAAGTTTTCCAGTCAATGTATCCCTAGTTACTGATGTATTAGGCATTATTCTCAACTCATTTATAGTAGTAACCTTCATTTTATATGCCGGTGGCAATCCTCTTAAGATTTTTGAAACAATTTCATCCTCACTCAAGGTTCCTCCACAACATTTAATACCTAAAACAATTTCATTTACTCTTTCCATAAAAGCATAAATTCTTTCATCTTCTTCCATTTTCAGATGTTCATACCTGACTCGGAAGCTTTCAAGTTTTGCAATCTTGATTGTGGAATCTCCTTCATTCAGTGTTTCCAAATGATCTCAAAAAGCTTTAGTAGTAGACCTATCTGATAATCCCATGATTTGTTGATCTGATAATGTGCTCAAATGTGCTTCTCTTGCTTTGTAATCATTCTCCTCATCTATAGCTAAGGTAGTTGGAGCAGTCTGACTAGCTACAACAGTAGTATAACCATTCTTTGTAACTTCCCAGATGTCTTTACCAATGCAATTTAGATGTGTCTCCATCCTTATCTTCCATATCCCATAGTTGGTTCCATCAACTTTAGGACTGTCCTAACCCTAAGTCCTAACCCTAAGTCTAGTTAGTGTTTTCTCTTTATTTAGATAACATACTTTCTTCCTTTCTTTAACCCCTAACCGAAGTCAGGGTTAATGTATTTTTTTTTGTTTGCCCATAATATTTTTCACAGGGCCGAATTGAAGGCAGGGCACGATATTGAAGGGGGCAACAAAACTCAACCCACAATGCGCTGGGGGGGGGGGGGGGGGCGGTTGTGGGTCTCAACCCACGTGCGGATGAGGTCGCTCCTATGGGACACGGCCTACAACGGTGATCGAAGCCGCCGCTATGGTTCGCGGCCCACAATGGTGACCGAAGATGCCCCTGTGGGTCACAACCCATAGTGTGACCAAAGCCACCCTGTGGGTTCGACCCGTAGTGCCACAGAAATTATTATTTTTATTATAATTTTTTTATTTTATTTGCAAATACTTTTTTTTTGTTTATTTCCTTTTATATATATATATACATACATATATATATATATACATACATATATATATATATACATACATACATACATATATATATATATATATATATATATATATATATATATATATATATATATATATATATATATATATGAATGTGTATATTTATATTTATATTTAAATGAATCAGAAATGGTTAATAAATGCATGTACATATACATGCTTAAATTTTAGTCTCACTGTACTTTTTTTTAAATGCAACATTTATATATATATCTATATTTATAAAACAGGTTATTAATTAATCAGTTTAGATTGTTATAACAACATGCTTGTCTACATGAAATGTGAAGGCATAAGTTTTAAACATTTCTTGAGCAATGTATTTTTCAGATTAGCATATATAATAGTAATGTTTTATTTTACAATAGTATTTACATTTCTAATCTATATTATATGTAATGATGTATAATAAAAATGAGTATATATATATATATTCAATGAAAATTTACATTCATGTATCTAGATCTGTTGTCCTAACCAATAGGATATTATTTTCTTATTTATCCATCATTACAACTACATGCAAATAATGAGTAAATTAAGTCTAAACTTAAGAAGTATATTTTTTGTTTAACCTACATTCAGAAATAAAATTCCTTTCTATTAACAGTTATACATATAACATAATACACTTCAAAAAATGATTAGATTAAATAAATGAAGTGCAGGTAGCTTTATTCTATATTGCATACTAGATTTATTTTTTATTCTAAGAAAGTTTACACATAAAACTAAATAAGGGATAAAGCTCTATTTCATTTTAATGTTTATCTACCCTTTTAATTTTACATGCATTTGTTTTCTTTCATTAGACATTAAAGCAGAAAATAAGATTACATTTCCTACTCCATTTCAAGGTAATAGATAACTATATAGGAATGCTAATCAAATGCTTCTTTGATTTCTTTAAATGAATATACAGGAAAGCAAACATATATTCTTTTCCCTTTTGAATCCTTAATAAAATATTAACAAGGTTACAATCTCAAACCTCTTCATTTCTACAAAATGAGGGCTTGTTAAAATACATTTTTTTTTTTTTAATTCCCAATGAACCAAATAGCATACTTGCACATGAACTTGGCTTTTCTCCATACTTTATTTGAAAGAAAAATAACAAATACAACCTATAGGTTGTGACCATGGAGGCTCACCTCCCAACCTAGGCTTACATGAAGCCACCCCCGAGCTAGGAGAACCAAGGCTAAATAGGCTACAAAAAAACTCAACCACGAAAGCAAGAAGAACTCATCAACACATGAACTCCAAACCCAAGGATTTACAATGTCACCAAGTGACTAATTTTGTGGGTTGAAGGTGGACCAAGTACCTAGAGGAGATCTGCAAGAAAGAGGAACTAATGCCTTTACAAGGCTACCAAAATATAATCATCACAAGTCACATATTAATCCCAAAATAACCTTATGTCCCCCATGACATACAAGCTCATATCTCCCCTTATGACCCCCTTCCAATAATCATAAAAATAATGCAACAATGGTCCCATAACCCTTGTGTATCTCTCTCTTCTAAGAAGAGAGTCTCTACACTCATAGGCTATCAAGTAGCCCTTCACCCCCAAGGCTACTCTACCCTCCCAAGGGCGACTATGGCCTTGAAACACCCAAAACACATATAACCATACAACACATAACAATAAACACAAAGAAAGAACTCCAACACTCAGCTTCACAAACCACATAAACAACAAAGCAAAATGCACAAACAATCTTTCCTTCACAATGACAATGGAACTCAATATGCAAGGAAGAAACACTACCAACCTTTGTTCCTACAAATGGTATGAGCAATAGTTGAAGGAGAGCTGCCCAATCCACTACTCTTTTCTTCCCAAAAATTAGAAATGCAACCACTAAGATCAATTTTCCAACAATAACATTAGGTCTCCAAGATTGGAGAGTGGGTGATCAAAATCCTAAGTTTGAATCCTTTCCGTAGGTAGACTCTTTGCACACTTTCCAACCTCTTGGAAAGCATGTGAGATCTCATAGGTTGGTCCTCCCAACCTCTTACATGCTTTCAGAAAAAGGAAATTGAAAAAGGTAATAGAAGGTGAGGAAGAGCAACTATCACTCAAATGGAAGGTTGTCTAACCAAGGAGAAATCGTCAAAAGTTAAATTTCGTCCATCTTGGAAAAGTCAATTTTTGAGGTGACTTGACAGTCACATGTGAGTGGTTACATGGTTAAAATTTACCTTTACCAATAGGTATAACATATGGGCCTTCAAAAATTCCATAAACCTAACCTTAGGAGTTAGTTTGACCCTCTAGAAACTCACCTAAAGTTTACCTACGGGTCAAACTTGAGTTGACCATTCTAATGGCTCTCTATCCAAGACTCTATTGGGACAACACTAAGTTTTTTTTGAATAATGCATTGGTTATACAAATTCCCTCCAAGGGACATGTCATTGCCAACTCACTTCATAACACAAGTGTCAAGTGACACAATAAAAATAGACAATACTTTAATACACATGGCAATGTCCATTTTTGGAATTAACAAATTTAAGAAATACAAATTAAACACGCATTCAAGCATTCACATTTACAAATAAAACACATTACATATGAGGTGTTGTCTCTCCAAATAGACAACCTTTGGCTTCACAAACGCACATAGGTTTAGGTTGATTCTCTAAATAGTTTCCATGGTCACATAGATTAGTTTTCCTGCACAACTCACTTTGCACATTAGTAATCCCAAATATTCACATGTAGTATTAATATATGAAAAGAATACAATTCAGACACTTTGCATACAATTTAAATCATAACATTCAAATTATCAATTATCCAATAAAAACCAAATGAAAAAATTTACTCAAAGGCATCATAATAATCATCATGAAATTCAATCACTCATAAGGCATGCATCCATGTTTTCTAACATCATAAATAAAGTACTACAAATTAGAATTAAATGGCATATATCATATCAATATTATCCAATTACTAGATCATATAGAATCTATATCCATAATGCATCAAAATAAAGTATTAATAATAGGTTCAATATGAAAAATAACTGCAATGCTATGACGGCTCAGGGAAGGGCCTCACACCCTCCCCCTCTAGGCATGAACTTCCTCCTGGATTTCATGAAAAATATGGGGGTACTGAGATCTCATCTATGCTGCATCCTCCCATGATGTTGTAGCCTCGTCATAACAATCTCAATGGACCCTAACCTGGTCCAACTCTCAACCTCGAAGAGGCAGCATCTGGCAAGCCAAAATGCGAATGGGCTCCAAAGACAACTGCCCGTCTGAATCCATCTGCAAGGCATCTCAATATATAATATGAGACTCATCATAAATATACTTCCTTGGTACAAACACATGAAACACACCATGGATGTGTGATAGGCTAGGTGGCAAACCTAGATGATATGGAACTGGTCCTATCCTTTCAAGGATCTCAAATGGTCCAACAAAGAGAGGTATGAGCTTAGAACCCTTTACATAATGGATTAGACTCTTATGTAGTTGCACTCTCAAGATGGCTTTGTCCCCAACCATGAAGCTATGATCTATCCTCTTCACATCTGCATACTTCTTCTGTCTATTTTGTGCCTCTCTAAGGCATTGTCTAATCAAATCCATCTACTTCTCCATATCCCAGACTATCTCAAGACCCATAGCTACTCTATCCTTTATGCGGTCCCAACTCAAGGGTGTCCTACAAGGTCTTTCATACAAAGCCTGATAAGGTGACATCCCTAAAGAAGTGTGATGCCCATTATTATAAGAAAACTCTACCAAAGGATGATACTCTTCCCATCTGGTCTGGTGATCCATGACGTACATACAGAGCATATCTTCCAACACGTTGTAGGTCTTAGGGACAACTGAGAGGGGGGGGTGAATCAGTTGTCTAATAAATTCAAACCAAAATCATATTAACCAGCTTAATGCTTAGTACCGGTAAGACAATTAAGTATGCCAGTAAACAGTGTTAACAGAAAATTGCTATACTGGTAAGAATTAATGCATGAAACATAAACATGAAGTCATCCACAACACATGACACAAATATTTGTATGTGGAAACCCTGTAAGGGGAAAAACCATGGTGGAAAACCTTACCCACAATCAGATGTTACTACTGCAGATAGTAAGTGTACAAAAGGGGTCTGCACATGCAGAAAGGCCAACAGCCTAGCTCACTGCTCAAACACAAATGGGAGTCACATTGACTACAGTTGGATGGTTAAATCCAATGAGAATGTACTACACAAAATAGCATCTTCATATGCTGGATTCAGTACCGGTGTAATGCTGATAGGCTTCTATAGAAACCTAACTTCACCTTCAAATGATTTCTTCATGTATATCTCTGCTTGATCTCACATATATCCTTCCTTAAATCTTTTTTGCATTCCACACATGATCTTACAAATAAGATCTTACATTTATACCATACCCTAAGACCAATTTTAGTAGGTCGGCTCTACAAGATATTACAATAAAGCATTTTACAAATAATACAATATCCGATGCAATAACTGATGGAACATGTTGGCTTAATGCATTTACAACAATAATAAATCATTTCCATAGCGTGTCATGCTGATCTGGAAAAGATAAACCTGCTGGTGTAACCCTAGATAACATGGACATATTTGCCGGTAAAAGCAAATATGCAAATAAGAATATACGAATCATTATTACTTCAAAGAAAAGTGTCCACATGATGTCTTCAACATTACCAAGTGTCTTCCATGTCATTGCAAGTACCGGTGAACATTATATCCTGCTAGTTAACCATATACCGGTGACTATTTGAACAGTTTACTGATTGCCGGTGAATGTTGTTAGATCTCCAAAGTAGGTGTATTTAGTAGATGTTGACATCAATGAAAAAACCATACCAAAATACCAACAATCTCCCCCTTTGGCATTGATGGCAACACAAGATGGAAAAACATCAAAGTGCCAAAATAGAAATGCCAAGTACAAAAACCAATTCTCCCCCTGGGAGTAATATGTGTTTATTCAAAGATTTATTTTCAATACCAATCTCTCCTCAAAAAGTTAATGCATTTTTCCATATATCTTTGCTTAGTGTTTTTCCATATATCTCTCCCCCTTTGACATCAAATGCCGAAGTCACAAAAAGGTCAAGTTCATACAAAATACCAACCAATTCAATATACCAACTACTCCCCCTTAGAAGTAGCTTCCTCATCAAATACCAGAATAAAAGATTTGTCCATTTAATTCTGCTGGTTGATGACAATCATCAACTATCTAAGTCTCTACCGGTGGAGGTAAGACTCCGAGCTGATCTCTGAGATACTCAAAAGTTTCCTTAGGAAAAGGTTTTGTAAAAATATTTGCAAGCTATTCTTTAGTATTCACATAAACCAGTTTTATTTCCTTTTCTTCAACTTTTTCCCTTAGAAAATTTAGTTTGATAGAAACATGTTTTGTTTTAGAATGTAATACTAGATTCTTAGATATATCAATTGCTGCAGTGTTATCACAATATATAGTAATAGTTTCCTTGCATTTTACCTTTATGTCTTTCAACATTTGCTTAAGCCAAAGTACCTGTGTACAGTTTGTTGTTGTTGCAACATTTTCTGATTCTGCTGTTGATAAAGATGTACAACTTTGTTTCTTAGTTAACCAAGAAGCTAATCTCTTTCCAAGAAAGAATGCTCCTCCAGTGGTACTTTTTCTATCATCCACATCTCCTGCCCAATTTGCATCTGTGTATGCATATAGATCAAAATTTTCATCTTTAGGATACCATAATCCAAGATTTGTTGTGCCTTGTAAGTAACGAAAAATCCTTTTTAATGTTGATTCATGATTTTCCCTAGGATTACTCTGAAATCTAGAAACTATACATACTGCATTCATAATATCAGGTCTGGTTTGTGTCAAATACAGTAAACCTCCTATCATAGATTTGTATCTAGTTGGATTGACAGGTGTAGATTCATCCCTTTGAGATAATTTGTCATTTGTATTATAGGTGTGCTTACCGGTTTAGAGTTTTCCATCCCAAATTTCTTAAGTAGTTCTTTCAAGTACATAGATTGACTCAGAAATATGCCTTTATCAGTCTATAAAATTTGCAATCCTAAAAAGAATTTTATTTCTCCAATCATAGACATTTCAAATTCATGCTGCATTTTAAGAGAAAATTCTTTGCATAATCCAAATTCTCCTCCAAAGATTATATCATCAACAAATACTTCCATAATCTAGATGTCATCATTAGTTACTTTGTAATATAAATTGCTATCTGCATTTCCTTTAGTAAAACCAATTTTTAAAAGATACTTATCCAATCTTGCATACCAGGCTCTTGGAGCTTGTTTTAGTCCATATAGAGCTTTTCTTAATCTGCAAACCATATCATTGTTATCTATCAAAGAAAATCCATCAGGTTGTTCAATATAGACTTCTTCTTCAAGATCTCCATTCAAAAATGCACATTTAATATTCATTTGATAAGCTTTGTAATCCTTGTGAGCTGCAAAGGCCAAGAATAATCTAATTGCCTCAATTCTGGCTACCGGTGCAAAGGTTTCATTGTAATCAACTCCCTCTTTCTGAGAATATCCCTTACACACTAGTCTTGCTTTATTCCTGACAACCTTACCATCTTAATTGAGTTTGTTTTTAAATACCCATTTGGTTCCAATTACATTTTTATTTTCAGGTCGAGGAACTAATGTCCAAGTATTATTTTTCTCAATTTGTCCTAATTCTTCTTCCATAGCTTTAATCCAGAATTTATCTTCACATGCCTCATTGATAGATAATGGTTCAATTTGAGAAATAAGACATACCTCTTCATTTGCCAATCTTCCTCTTGTCATGACTCCTTTAAATTTGCTTCCAATTATCTGATCTTCAGAATGATTCAGTCTTACATACCGGGGTGTCTTAGTCTATTGTTGTTCTTCAATTATTGTGGTATCCTTTGATGATACCGGAGTAACTGGATCATCATTCTGTATCGGTGGATTTACTGTTGGTTCATTTGTCATAATTTATGTTACCGATTCAGAGTCTATATACCTTGAAGTTCCTCTGAATTGTTCATCAATCTTTACATTTGTACTCTCAACAATTTTTTGTAGTCTTTTATTAAAACATCTATAAGTTTTACTCTTAGATGAATAACCAAGAAATATTCCTTCATCACTTCTAGGATCAAACTTGCCAATATACTCATCTCTTCTAATATAACATTTACTTCCAAAAATTCTGAAATACTTAAGAGTAGGAGTATTACCAAACCATAGTTCATGAGGAGTCTTACCGGTTTCACCTTTGATGTGAACTTTGTTGAATGTATAGACAATAGTGCTTACTGCGTCTCTCCAGTACACGTGGTAGATTTTCTTATGATAACATACTTCTTGCTGCATCCAAAATAGTTTTGTTTTTTTCTTTCAACAACTCCATTCTGTTTTGGTGTCTGAGGTGCTAATAACTGTCTTTTGATTCCATTTACTTCACATAATGTATTAAAATCTCTGGATGTGAATTCTCCTCCTTGATCTGATCTTAAACATTTTATTTTCTTACCAGTTTCATTTTCAACCATTGCTTTGAATAGTTTGAACTTCCCAAGTGCTTCTGATTTTTCTCTGAGAAAAGTAACCCAACACATTCTAGAATAATCATCAATAATTAGCATAAAATATCTATCACCTTGTAAGCTTTTAGTTCTAGCCGGACCACATAAATCAGTGTGAATTAAATCAAGAGCATTATTGGATTTTTCTGGAATACTTTTGAAACTAGCTCTAACTTGTTTTCCAAATTGACATTCCTTGCAAATTGTATTCTGAGGTTTCACAATTTTAGGTAGATCTCTAACTACCTTAGAAGTACTAATTTTTACCATGCAATCAAAATTTACATGACATAGTCTTTTATCCCATAGCCAACTTTCATCTATATGAGCAATTAAGCATGCCTTTTCACTATTATTCAAATGAAAGATATTACCTCTAGTCTGATTACTGGTTGCAATTTCCAAACCAGTTCTATTCATGATTTTGCATTCTCCATTTTTAAATTGTAACTGAAAACCTTTCTCAACTAATTGACCAACACTTAAAAGATTATGTTTTAATCGTTCAACATAGTAAACATTGTCAGTGTAATGTTTACCATCAAGAGATATTGAACCCTTACCTTTTATTAAACAGGCTTTGTCATCTTCGAATCTTACTAAACCTCCATTGTATTCTTGAAAGTTCAAGAATTTACCTTTGTCTCCAGTCATGTGATGTGAGCATCCTGAGTCAATAATCCATTCATCCTTTGATTCCACTTAGCTGCTAGGGCTTGTTCTACCGGTTGAGCAATAGGTACCAGTTAATCTTCTGTTATAGCAACAAAGACCCATCTGTTGTCTACTGAATCTTCATCAGAATCATCAGTCACACCTTCATCAGCAATGTAACAAGATTTATCTTTGTTTTTCTTAAATCTGTATCTCTGATATTCAGGATTAGGTTTGTATGTCCTTCTAGCTTCTTCTGTTATTCTAGAATGTCTATTAGGGCATCTTGAAGCCATATGACCAATCTTATTGTAGTTGAAACATTTAAAGGGTGCTTTACCTTCATACTTACTTCCAATTGGACCTTTTGGCATTTTTCTTGCAAATAGTGCTTCAAGTTCTTCAAGCTCTTCATTCTCCTTCCTGGTTTCTTCAAGTTCTCTTGCATAAAAGGCTCTCCAGTCTGATTTATCAAAAGATGGAGCAGATGATGTTGATGCTTTGAAGGCCAAATCAGTTTTTATAGTAGCAACAGGACCAAATTCCTCAATTTCAAAAGCTGAAAGTTTTCCAATTAATGTATCCCTAGTTACTGATGTATTAGGCATTGTTCTCAACTCATTAATAGCAGTAGCCTTCATTTTATATGCCAGTGGCAAACCTCTTAAGATTTTTGAAACAATCTCATCTTCACTCAAGGTTCCTCCACAACATTTGATACCTAAAACAATTTCATTTACTCTTTCCATAATAGCAGAAATTCTTTCATCTTTTTCCATTTTCAGATGTTCATACCTGACTCTGAAGCTTTCAAGTTTTGCAATTTTGACTGTGGAATCCCCTTCATTCAGTGTTTCCAAATGATCCCAAATAGCTTTTGCAGTAGATCTATCTAATAAACCCATGATTTGTTGATCTGATAATGCGCTCAAGAGTGCTTCTCTTGCTTTGCAATCATTTTCTTCATCTTTAGCTAAAGTAATAGGAGCAGGCTAACCAACTACAGCAGCAGTATAACCATTCTTAGTAACTTCCCAAATGTCTTTACCAATGCAATTCAGATGTGTCTCCATTCTGATTTTTCATATTCCATACTTGGTTCCATCAAGTTTAGGACTATCCTTTCTGAAATAATTAGTAGACATTGGATCTCCTCAAGTTGTTAAACTTCTACAAAAAGAGGACTATGCTCTAATACCAATTGTAGGTCCTGGGGACAACTGAGAGGGGGGGGGGGTGAATCAGTTGTCTAATAAATTCACACCAAAATCATATTAACCAACTTAATGCTTAGTACCGGTAATACAGTTAAGTATGTCGGTAAACAGTGTTAACAAAACATTGCTATACCCATAAGAATTAATGCATGAAACATAAACATGAAGTCATCCACAACACATGACACAAATATTTGTACGTGGAAACCCTGTAAGGGGAAAAACCATAGTGGGAAACCTTACCCACAATCAGATGTTACTACTATAGATAGTAAGTGTACAAAAGGGGTCTGCACATGTAGAAAGGCCAACAGCCTAGAGCTCACTGCTCAAACACAAATGGGAGTCACACTAACTATAGTTGGATGGTTAAATCCATTGAGAATGTACTACACAAAATAGCATCTTCATATGATGGATTCAGTACCGGTGTAATGCTGATATGCTTCTACAAAAACCTAACTTCACCTTCAAATGATGTCTTCGTGTATATCTCTGCTTGATCTCGCATATATCTTTCCTTAAATATTTTTCGCATTCCACACATGATCTTACAAATAAGATCTTACATTTATACCATACCGTAAGACCAATTTTAGTAGGTTGGCTCTACAAGATATTACAATAAATTTTTTTACAAATAATACAATATCCGATGCAATAACCGATTGAACATGTCGGCTTAATGCATTTACAACAATAATAAATCATTTCCATAGCATGCCATGCTGATCTGGAAAAGATAAACCTGTCGTTGTAACCCTAGATAACCTAGACCTATTTGTCGGTAAAAGCAAATATGCAAATAAGAATATACCAATGATTATTACTTCAAAGAAAAGTGTCCACATGATGTCTTCAACATTACCAAGTGTCTTCCATGTCATTGCAGGCACCGATGAACATTATATCCTGTCGGTTAACCATATACTGGTAACTATTTGAATAGTTTACTGATTGCCGGTGAATGTTGCTGGATCTCCAAAGTAGGTGTATTTAGCAGGTGTTGACATCAATGACAAAACCATACCAAAATACCAACACACATGGTTCACCTTCTCTGTCTGTCCATCCGTTTCTGAATGATAAGCTATGTTGAAGTTGAGTTTAGTACCCATTGCTTCTTGCAATGCCTTCCAAAAGGAAGAAGTAAAGAGGGAATCTCTGTCTGAAATAATCTTACGTGGAATGCCATGAAGTCTGACAATATCCTATAAGAATACCTATGCCATTGTTGGTGTTGTGAAAGTAGTCCAAACTAGTGAGAAGTAGGCCACTTTGGTCAACTTGTCAACTGTCACCATGATGGCACAATCAAATAGGAAGATCAATGATGAAATCCATCGATATAGTATCCCACTTCCACTCTAGTATTGAATGAGACTAGAGTAACCCACTTGGATGGTGGTGCTCCACCTTGACCCTCTAGAACTTGAGGCATCGGGGTACTAGTTTAGCAATTAGTTTCCCCATACCTGGCCAATGATATAATTGCCTCAAATCTATATGCATCTTCTTAACTCTGGGATGTGCTACATAAGGAGCTCTATGAGCCTCCATCACAATGAAATCACACATCTTTCTGGAAGAAGGTACATAGATGCACCCTCTATGGCATAGTAGTCCATTAGACTCTAAAGAATAGTTTGCATACTTCCCTTCTAGGGTCTCCTGAGATCTCACTACGTGACATACCTCTAAATACCACTCATCCTCAAGCAACTCTTGCAATATGCGATTTCTCAAATCCATGTCTATAGACATGGAGTATATCTCATGATGTCTCCTACTCAAGGAATCGACAACTACATTTTCTTTCCCCTTGATGTAGTGAACATCAAAATTATACTTACATAAAAACTCCATCCATCTTCTCTAATGAGCATTAAGATTAGGCTAAGTAAATATGTACTGCAAGCTTTGATGATCTGAATAAAGCTCAAAGTGATGATCTAAAAGAAACTGTCTTCACCTCACAAGTGTGTGCACCACTGCTACAAGCTCAAGGTCATGAGTAGGGTAGTTAAGCTTGCGAGTCTTAATTTTCCTAGACTCATACGGTATAGCTCAACCATCCTGTATAAGCACTGCTCCTAAACCATCTAAGGAAGCATCTGTACATACCATGAAATTGGCTGAGGGATCTGGCACAATGAGAATTCATGCACTAGTAGGTACCTTTTTGGGTTCCTGGAAGGCCCTCTCACACTTTTCTATCCACTCAAATTTCTTTCCCTTTCACTGAAGAGATGTAATAGGATGTGAAACCCTAGAGAAACCCTCAATGAAGCGTCTGTAATAACCTGCTAGACCCATGAAACTCTTAACTTCTGTCACAGTAGTTGGTGTTGGTCAATCCATAATAGCTCTGATCTTCGATGGGTAACTAGAGATCCCATATGACATGTCCTAAATATCCGACCTTTGATCTAAAGAATGCACACTTCGAAAAAATGCCATACAACTGATTATCTCTCAAGCACTACAATACCTATCTCAAATGCTCCTCGTACTCCTTCTCATTCCGATAATATATCAATATATTGTCAAGAAACGTGCAATCACAAATCAATCAAGGGAAGTGTGGAATACCCCATTCATGAGACTCATGAATACAATTGGAGCATTCGTAAGACCAAATGGAACCGCGACAAACTCATACGAGCCATACCTAGTATGGAAAGAGATCTTGTGGATATCTCTCTCCACTATCCTCAACTGAGGTACCCTGACTTCACATCTATCTTAGAAAATACTTTTCCACCCTGAAGCTGATCAAATAGCTCACCGATCCTGGATAGAGTATCAATTCTTAATGGTCACTTTGATCAACTATCAGTAATCCATGCATACTCGAAGGGATCCTTCCTTCTTATTTATGAAGATGACTGGTACACCCCAAGGGGAGACGCTAGGATGAATGTGACCTTTCTCTAAAAGTTCCTCAAGTTGCATCTTGAGCTCATTAAGCTCATTAGTAGTCATCCTATATGGTGCTCTCGAAATAGGCTCAGCTCCTGGTACAAGATCTATGTGAAAATCAATCTCTCTATGAGGTGGCATACTAGGTAGCTTGAAAGGAAATACGTCTACAAATCCCTTAAGGATAGGAGGATTGTCAAGTGATGGTTCCTTCTCATCCTCTTCTTCTCTATTACTAATGGTTATGGAAAATAACTTCCATCCCTTTTGCATGCTCCGCTTAAGCTGCATAGCGAAAATCATACGAAGTGATATGGGTCTCTAAATCCTTGAAATTACTATGAAAGTACCATGATTATTGAAGCACTCGATATTTTTTTGGTGATAGTCCATCTTGGTTCTGTAGGCATACACCCAATCCATGCCAAGAACAATGCCATAAGATCCTAGTAGTGTGACTCGAAGGTCTACTATGGTGGTTATACTTCCAATATGAAGCTGACAATCCCTAACCTCTGATTCAATAGACACTCTAGCTCCTGAAGCTAACTCCACTTCCCAACTAACACCTTACCTACTTTCCACTAGCCCACAATGCTCCACAAAAAATGGAGATATTAAAGAATCTGTAGCTCTTGAATCAAATAGGATAATAACACTACTACCTCTAATCATACCTATGGCCTCTATGACTATGGCTTGATGCTCAACTTGGCAGTTGTCAACTATTGTGAAGACTCTGTGGTACTTACCCATGTCCCCAACTATAGGTTTTGAATCTGCCATCCATTGACTACCTACCATCTGACCCTATGGGCACTCTCTCGCCATGTGTCCCATGGCCCCAAAAGTGAAACAAGCACCACGTGTCTGAAACTGATTACCCTATGGCCTAGAGTATGCCTATCCCCCTATCCTGCTTGATCCACTGTAACCACCCCTAGAGGACTGCTAAGTCCAAGCCAGAGGTATGTATGGAACCTATGGTCATTGATTTCTCCTAGGACCCTATGTCTGCCACTACTTGGGCTTAAAGCCTTGCTGACCTTGTGGAGGCCTTTGCCTCTGACTCTATTGTGGTTGTTGTGGAGGAGGGGGTTTGAAGGACCCCTATGAATATCTGTGATTACCCTTCCAGTGGGGTTTTTGAAATCGAAAAGACTAAGGTATAGGGTTTTGGTTTTGACACCGATCTTGTGTGTCCTAAGGTCTACCCTGAACCTCCTCTAATAACAAGGCCTTCTCCACGGCAACCCGAAGGCTTCCTAGAGCTGCCATCCTAACTGGTCTTTCTATACCAACATTCAATCCTTTAATAAACTAGTTGACGAGTAGCTTCTCATCCTTTTGGTAGTCAACATAGGGTAAGAGCTCAAAGAACTTGCTCTCATACTGAGACACTGAAAGACCCTTCTGTTGAAGGTCGTGAAACTCATCAATTCTGTGTTGCCTAAAGTGCTCTGATAGGTATCTGTCCCTTAATCTCTCCATAAAGGTGTCCCAAGTGATGGTGCCTACAACTATGTTATTTTTATACTCTTCCTGCATCCACCATGTGGAAGCTGACCCTCTCAAAAGGTGAATAGAAAATCATGCCTTCAAATTTCTCTCATAAGGATGCAATCCAAAGCACCTTTCTAGACTCAATAGCCAAGACTCAGCCTCTACCCCATCAGCAGATCCTACAAATGATGGTGGTTGAAGACGTAAAAGTTCTCGAATCTGATCCCCAAGATCATAGGGTGCTTTCTCTACAATCTCTGGTGCCACAACTAGAGGTGGTGTAGGTTGATGGACTGACTCAAGCTCATGCTCAACCTTACCCTCTATATGGTTAGGAGGTGGACTCTTGCTCCACTACCTAGTTGCTGATCTATGATTCTCTAAAATCTAATGTTCTGCATGATGATCTACTGTTGGGAGCCTATCCTAAACTATTCCTATTAGGTTCTGAAGTGCAACCAAAATGTCTTGGTTAGGTTCTATCGGTTATTCGGGAGGAGCTTCTTGATTCCCTTCTGAAACCAACTCTTCCTGCACAACATCTTCATGTGCTATGTGAGCATTTATAGGACCCCTACTGCGCCTCCAAGCTTGTCATGTAGTCAGAGGCATCCTTCATGGGAAAATAAAATAAAATAAATCAATAATTTTAA